>NC_072732.1:55711543-55743742 GCF_026930045.1 Uloborus diversus
GTTTCATACGGGAGCAGTCGGACCCTCTTCCGAAATTTTTTCGAAATTGAAGTCTTAAAAGCTCGACTGTGGATCATATTTGGTAATGTTTGGGGGGTTCGGCTTTTTTTCAAAATCGATCCATAAAAGTAATCTTAAACAATTTTTGATGCTTTCAGCAGGCTAGGCGTTTGGTAATTGTTCCCTTGAAATTTTTTGACATTGAAGTCCTGAAAACGAGGGTTGAGAAGCTCTTTAGTGGTTTTAGTGGGAAAAGGGGGCTTGCAAGGTGTAGCATTTTGAAGACTTTTTTTATTTTTAGACCGACTAGGAAAAAGAAAATGTGTTTTTTTTTTTTTTTTTTAATGGGGCGGAAGGGATAAAAGAAATAGGAGGTGCTGGACGTAATTACCTGATCAGTAGTCAGTAACTTTTGAAATTTTTACATTAAGGTATTTCAAAAGTAATTCAGATTTTTTTCTCAACATTAGGCAATCTTTGGAAAGGAATAGTTCTTGAATCCTCCCCTGAAAGGTAAAACGCAATTTCGGGTCATTTTAGAGCCGTTTAGAGGTAAGAAGCGATTTTAGGGACCGTCCTCTGAAACTTTTCAAACTTGAAATTTTAAAGCACAATTTTAGACTATTTTTGGTAGTAAACTTAGTGAATAGGGGTTGGTTCATAGATCCTCCTCCAGAAATGTCTGCAAAACCCCTAAATAAATGCGTTTTTAGAATATCAATTTCTAACAACTAAAATTTATTTTAAATTTCTTGCATGGGACAAGAGTTAAGGAGAGACATTTTGAAGACCCTTCTTTTTAGACTAACTAGAAAGAAAAAAATGGGGGGGGGGGCACTTATACTTAGCTAAGGAATAAACTGCATCTGTTAAGGGGGTCCGGGACACAAAGATCGTTTAATTCAGCATTTTTTTTTATCACGTAAATACAAATTTCCGGGGGTTTTTTTCTGCTTAAAAAAACGTTTAAATCTTGTTTCTATCTTAATTAGAATAAAAGACATAATTATTTTTGTGTGCTTGCTTTATCTAATATTATATTTAACTTAAAAACTTTATACGCGTTTTTCTCCTTGATGCAATTTTTCCCGATTTTTTGCATTCAAACTCTTATAAGTCAAGAACTGATAAAAATAAAGCAATGAAATTTGAAGCGTATCTTTTCCAAAATGTTTACTTTAATTTTTAATCGGCAAATTTGAAAAAATAGTTTACTTCAAAAAATTCCGAAGTTTTTCTTCAAATATTTTCTATTTTTTATTGAATTAATATTTTTCAAATCGCCGAATAAAAATTAAAGCTTAGATACTTGAGCATAAGTTTTTGGGAAAAAATTTGAAAATTGACCAAGAATATTTTGAGTTTTAGCGATTTAAAGCAACCCAATTTTTTGTAAAAAAAAAATAAATAAAAAAAAAATAAATGAAAAAAAAAATCCAAATATCTATGCTATGATTTTTTTTTTATTAAATAGATGGTGAATCAGTGCAAAAAAATTTCAAAACTCTAAACCGTTTAATATATTTTTTTTTTTTTCAAAATGTCCCAGACCCCCTTAAAAGCATTTTAAATCAAATATTTCTTTTTGAAAGAATCGAGATTTTTTCCCAACATTATTTGCTTTTGCGATTATAATTTTATTATCACTATCATTTTTATTTATTTATTTAATTTCTTTTGTGGCTAAAAGTTTGAAAATTGTTTGTGAGCAACTAAGACCAACAATAACTACCTTTATTTAAATTTTTTTCCGCATTTTGGAGGTGGCCCGGTCTTCTCGTCCCTTTCCTTATATACACCCTTGTTGCAGTGGGTCCAAAATTTATAAATCCGGACTTACAAATATGATCACTGCTTCCTCCTATTATCCACCCAGTTTTGGAGTTCTGGAGATCAACCTCCTCCCCCTCCCAATTTTTTCTAAGCCAACATTTTTATTTGGATTGGGAGGGAGCATTATATTGATCGTTAACATTCTTCTGGGGGACCAGAGAAAAGTTTAAAAAGGTGAGCATTTGTAGCAAGGAAGTACCCTCCCTTTCTCAAGGTGGTACTCCCTCCTAAAATATTTAAAAAATCATCAAAACGAACTGTTTTTTCTTTTTTTTTTCAGTTCATTTTCGATCGTTCTTTTTGATGTACAATCATTTACTTTTCGATGTAAAATCCAAGTATCGGCTTCACTTCTATGATCTCCATATCCGAAAAAAAAGTTCAAATTAACAAAAAAAAAAAAAAAAAAAAAAAAAAAAAAAATATGAATAAATAACTAAGTAAAAGGAAATAAATATAAATTTAAAAAATAAAATAATAGTTTAAAAAACTAAAAAAACACGCTTTTGTAGCAAAATGAACTAAAAAGTGAAAAATAATCTTTGGATGATAGTAGTTGACCAATCACTTAATTTTAATGTAATACAAAAAAGCATGGGTCGCTGTCTATTTACATTTTTGCTTGGACAACAAATGGAAGAAATTCAAGACAACTGATAAGAAGCCCCCCACGTAGTTCATTTTGCTACAAAAGCGTGTTTTTTTAGTTTTTTAAACTATTATTTTATTTTTCTGTTGTTTAGTCTTATGTTGGAGAATTATCAAAGGTTTTTTTTTTTTTTTTTTTTTTTTTTTGTGCGGTATATGAATATTTGAATCAGATTGGGACTTAATTGACGAAATTATTTATAAAACGAGTGCGGGGTAATATCTTAAAGTTAAGACAAGGGCACCCCGATGGGAAGCTACTGTGAGTCATCGATGTATGTTTGCGGAAATCATATTTATATTACTTTGAAAATTTGAGATGCATTTGAATAAGTGTTTTGTTCAACAATGGTCTGATCAGCAATGAATTTCCAATTGAAGGCTCACCTAAATTTTGGCATGAAATTAGTTAAAAACAATTATATTTCATGTTCTAATTACCTTGGAACATTGGAACAAATTTTGTCTGATGCAGAACAATTAAAGGTTTTTGTAGATATTTTTAAATAATTTTTGCTAGCATTTTTTAATGTATTTTTTAAAATTTTCCCTTTTTCAAATTGTTGGATTTATACCAAAATATTGATTAAAATTATAGGAAACTAACAATTAAAAAAGTTAATTAATTAATTTGATTTTAGAACATTGCATTGTCATCGAATCTGAGGTCGCGTGTCAAATTTCAAAAGAATCCGATCACAGGAAGAGGGCGAAATTTGAGCTGCAAGATTCCGTTACAAGATACATACATACAGGTGAAGCTAATAAAAGCGTGTTAATAAAATAAAATAATAGTTTAAAAAACTAAAAAACACGCTTTCGTAGCAAAATGAACTAAAAAGTGAAAAATAATCTTTGGATGATAGTAGTTGACCAATCACTTAATTTTAATGTAATACAAAAAACCGTGGGGTGCTGTCGATTTACATTTTTGCATGGACAACAAATGGAAGAAATTCAAGACAACTGATAAGAAGCCCCCCCCCCCCACGCTTTTTTGTATTATATTAAAATTAAGTGATTGGTCAACTACTATCATCCAAAGATTATTTTTCACTTTTTAGTTCATTTTGCTACGAAAGCGTGTTTTTTAGTTTTTTAAACTATTATTTTATTTTTCTGTTTTTTAGTCTTATGTTGGAGAATTATCAGGCGATGAAATTATTTATAAAACGAGTGTGAGGTAATATCTTAAAGTTAAGACAAAGGCACCCCGATGGGAAGCTGCTGTGAGTCACCGATGTATGTTTGCGGAAATCATATTTATATTACTTTGAAAATTTGAGATGCATTTGAATAAAAGTTTTCTTCAACAATGGTCTGATCAGCAATGAATTTCCAATTGAAGGCTCACCTAAATTTTGGCATGAAATTAGTTAAAAACAATTATATTTCATGTTCTAATTACCTTGGAACATTGGAACAAATTTTGTCTGATGCAGAAAAATTAAAGGTTTTTGTAGATATTTTTAAATAATTTTTACGAGTATTTTTTAATGTATTTTTTAAAATTTTTCCTTTCTCACATTGTTGGATTTATGCCAAAATATTGATTAAAATTGGAGGAAACTAACAATTAAAAGAGTTAATTAATTAATTTGATTATAGAATATTGCATTGTCATCGGGTCTGAGGTCGCGTGCCAAATTTCAAAAGAATCCGATCACAGGAAGTAGGCGAAATTTGAGCTGCAAGATTCCGTTACAAGATACATACATACATACATACATACATACAGGTGAAGCTAATAAAAGCGTGTTAAAAATAATAAATCTTGAAGCACCGTATGTTGCATAAGTCGCATCACAGATCTTCAGTCACAAACCTTCCCGGAATATGTATATTTATTGAAGTTATGATCACACTAAAGATTACGAATGAAATTAAGTGTGCCTATAATTTAGCATTAATATCTCTTTATATAAATAAAACACAAAATCCAAATGTATATGTACGGGGTAAATTCAGAAACTACCGGACAGATTTCGTTAAAATTTTCAGTTTGTTTAGGTTAGTGCTGGGAAGGTTTATAGACATTTTCGAAAAAAATTCGATGAATAGTTCTTTTTTATTTGAAATTTACGTTTTGGGCCCCAAAATGGATTTTTCTATCAGGGCCGGACTAGGTCCCCTAAAAGGGCGCCAACCTTGACTCTCAAAGGGCGAAAAAAAAAAAAAAAAAATTGATTTTTGACATCATTGAATTCAAATTATGTTTTTCGCAATCACGAGTGTGTGTATGTAGGCGTGTGTGTATATGTGTGTAGGCATGTGTGTTTGTGTCTGTGTGCTGGCATAAGTGTGGGGTAGTTGTGTGTATGAATGTGTGTGTGTCTGGGAGGGTATGTGTATGTGTGTGTAGGCATATGTGTTTGTGTGCAGGCATGAATGTGTGGGTAGTTGTGTGTATGTGTGTGGGTATGTTTTTGTGTGTGTATGTGTAGGTGTCTGTATGTGTATGTAGGTGTATTTGTGTATGTGTTTGTGTGTGTGTGTATGTGTGCGTGTGTGTGTAGGACATGGATGCAACCTGGAGACGGCTTTCGCTATAGGAGCAGCATCGTGAGGAGGAGCCGGTCGACGGTGATGGTGCGGAGGGTGGCGGTGGGAAAATAAAATGATAGGACGCCAAAAACAGTCAAATGAAAGCAATAAGCAATCGTGATTGCTCAAAAAAAAAAAAAAAAAAGACAAAGGCGCACAAGTTCAAAGGGCCAAATTAAAAAAAAAAAGTCGCACAGGTTCGAGGGCACAATTGAAATAAAATGAAAAAAAAAAAAAAAAGGTTCTAGGTCGAAAAAAAAGACAAAAAAAGAACGGAGTGGCACATGTTCAAGGACGCAAAAAAAAAAAAAAAAAAAAAAAGAGAGAGAGAGAGAGAGAGAGAGAATGCGCTCAGGTTTGAGGGAGCAAAAAAAAAAGAGAAAAAAAATCCCGAAGGCGTACAGGTTTGAGGGCGCAAAAATAAACAGGCGCATACGTTCGAGGGGTGGGCGCAAAAGGAAAAAAACCGATGGCGCCCACGTTCGATGGCACAAATAAAAGAAAATGAAAACAAAAAGTTCGAGGGGGAGGGGAACCGCTCAGGTTTGAGAGCGAAAAAAAAAAAAAGCTCAGGATCAAGGGTGCAAAAAAACAAAAGGCACAATTTAAATAAAACTGAAAAAAGAAAAAAAAGATACGGTTCGAGGGCACCTAAAAAAAACCGAAAGTGCTCAGGTTTAGGAGCGCAAAAAAAAAAAAAAAAAAAAGACGCAGAAGGTTTTTTTAGTCCCGGTCAAGGGAAACATGTGGCGGCGCAATCACGCTAGTTTGGCAGTGACTGCGTGCAGGGGCGGACTGGCCTGCTGGCCGATGCGCCCTCGAACGTCCTCTGCGTGCCTTCGTTTTTTTTTTTTTGACTTCCTCAAACCTGTGCGAGTTTGTTTACTTTATTATTATTTTTTTTCACGCCATCAAACCTGTGCGCTTTCGTTAATTTTTGCACCTTTAAAATCTTTGCGCCCTTGAACCTCAGTTCTTCCGTGCCCTTTGGTAGCTAAGGTAGGCGCCCTCTTTGGGGACCCAGTCCTTCCCTGCCCGCTTGTCGATCTTTGTGATTTATAATCCTCTCCAACGAGATTGTCCGCTCTCTTCCCGTCTTTCTATGTCAGCGACAGTGATAATGGTCCGCATGCATGTCAGTATCCAGTATTTCGTGCTTGTGCTTCAACGAGAAAAAAATTCTGAGACAAGTTAGAACTGAAGAGTAAAAAACCAAAACATTGTGCTGTTGATTTAGTGATACATCCCTAGCTAAGCGCCGTCTTAATAATAATAATAATAAAAGCCTTTTCGATGTTAATGTAGTGTTACAGAATTTGCCGCCCCTAGCGAAGTGCTGCCCGGGGCGAGTACCCCCTTTGCCCCCCCCCCTACGCTACGCCACTGCATAAGAACACTATAAATATTTCATGCAACAAAACCTTTGTTTACCAGTGTTATCAAAAGTGGAAAATGATACTTCTTTGTCTTGTTTGGCTAGCGCTAATTGTTTTACATTTGTAGCTGAGTTATTTCTCAAATTGCCGAATCGGTTAATTTTAACTTTCTTCTGTTTCGTATGTTTCCAATTTCAGAATTATGATTTAATTCTGTTATGCATCATCATTAAAATTCTCACGGATACATGGTGGTAGTTTTCTTTTTAATTGATCTTCCATTGTTTCTTTAAACGTATCGAATTCTGTAATCTTTCTACCATTTTAATCTACACATGATAAAAAATAAAAATGGTTTACAACTGATAAGCGAAATCTCGCCAAGGGTTCTTTGCTCGCACAATACAAAAACTATAACCCTAAACTACAATCGCACTATTTTGGCGATGAAAATTCTCAGCGTTAAACATTCTTCATTTCGTTCTGCGATAATACAAGAAAATATTTTGCATACTGTCCATTCCAACTAAATGCTGCAGTAAAATAAGGTTAGTTAAATTATTTTTAAATTAGGCGGAGATGAAATCCATTATTCTTCTACTATTGTCATCAAATCCTTCTTTCGAGCTTAAGATTCAAAAAAAAAAAAAAAAAAAAAACCCTGGTATAACCCTCTTTTAAGAAAAAAAAAGTGCATCGAATAGACGAGCATATTCGTTGATAAAAAAATGCAACGAATGGACGAGCATATTCGTTGATAATTTCATGCAATGCGTTAATAAACACACATAACAAACTGCCTATGTTTACCAACAGACACACGTGGAACGCAATGTTTTACCTTTTTCTTTAATTTTGTAAATCACCGCAAGGTAGCGTATTCGAGCGCTGGAGTTGATAATTTTTCGCAAGACAGGGTACTTCATTACCGGATGAGAATTATTAGTTATAGGTACTTTCATAAAATGAAATAATATAAGATCACCAGAGGATTGCTAAATAATTGTTTTCAACTGACGATAAAACCAGTGCCGGATCTACGATTTTTCCGAACCGGAGCAAAAATTTATGTCGCACATATCCATCTTTCCTTTAAGTTTTCATATCTATTCGCAACTCCAACAAACTATAGGGGGCACTTCGCAAAGTTCTCTGATTAGCTGGATTAGATGGGACATCTTCCCGCAAAAATTTTCTTTTTTCGTGCGAAAAAGCGAAAGCATACGCATTTCGTCACAAAACAATGATGAATAAGCTCAAGACGTTTTGGAATTACATCTTACTTACAAATAAAAATGAATTCAACATTTTTGGTTAAATATTTGTATAATTGTAAATAGAAGAAAAAAATTAGGAACTTAATCTTAAGAACTTAGTTGGACCAGTTAATCAAGACGGTGAAGGTGTTCTTGTGTGAGGGTGCATACCAGCATCAAGACTTGGAAGTTTAGAATTTTTTGATAAAATAATGAATCATGCCGTTCATTTAAATATTTTAAAAACCAATTTACAACTCTTAGCCAAAAATTTTGTTATCAGAAACAACTTGGGTTTTTTTTTTAAAATCAAGATAACGATAAGAAGCACACGGTTTTCCATGTTTGCGTCTAGTGTCTCGAAAATTGTGCTTAAGTTCAGAAAATACCCCCTCAATCTCCAGATTTGAACTTAATGTAGCATTTTTAAAGATATTTGGAGGCTAGATTACGAAAATGCGGCTTTGAAATGAAAATAGCGCTAGAAACAGTAAGACTCGAAGTGTGGTTGAACACTTGCTCAGAAATTACACAAAAAAAAAGAAAGAAAAAAAGAATGAAATTTATTCCCAGACGTTTAAAAGGTGTTGTTGATACTGCATGATATTCTGCTAAATAATAACTTAGTAAAAAGTTAGATTATTCAATAATATATAGACATTTTTTTAAGAGTACGATGACTTTTGAGAGATAAAATTTCCGGCACTTTTTGGTTTTTGATTTTTAAAAAATAAGTTTTAGTATTTAAAAAAAAAATCCTGTAGTTTTGTTGAAAATTGATCATAGATTCGTATAATTAAAATACCTATTTCGAAATATTAAATCTAACCAATGCATAGGGTCTTATTTCATTGAAAGTCGTAGGTGTACGAACACTTTTGGGAGTCACTATATATAGTTTTACTACTGGTGTCCCTAAATAAAAGAAAAGTGCTAATGGGCTTTTTTTGCCTTCAGTCAAAATTAATACTTTTAGTCGGTGAAATTGATAGAATAAGGGGAAAAAATAACATGGACTCTGAAAATACTTTTATTTTCCCAACAGTTATTTTTTAATTAATTTTTTAGAATGTCCGATTTTTCAAACAAGGCGTGGTCTTGATGCGTCACAAATGAGGCTCTTTGGCGCATCTTTCCACCGCATTTCCACGTTATGATAATCAAGAAACGAATTAAAATTGCGCTCTACGCTTGCTCTCAACCATATCGTTGCCAATACACGTGAGTAAAGATGCAAATTAAATATTTTGCTCTGTGAATGGCAACACGAAATGGCATTTCATCATTTGTGATTTCATCGGCAGCAGCTTAAACAATGAAAGCGCACCAACTTAAGTAATTTTTTTTAAATATTAAACTGAAACAAATTATTTAAAAAAAAATGGTCAGATCCTATGTTTCTAAGCATGCTTTTTCAGAAAAAAATACTTTTAAAATTTTGGAAAAGGCCCCATTATTATACTATCAAGAAATTGCCATTTACTCAGCGCCTGGCAGGCATGGATCCAAGGAGGGGGAACTGGGGGGAATGCTCCCTTCCCAAAACCCTAGATAATTCCGAGGGTTTTATTTCAGATGACAGAGTAATATTGATGTCATAACTATAAAACCCGTCTACCAAAGACGGTTTAATAAATGACCAAAAATGTGAGTTATCACTACCAGGGAAATCCTTAAGCAAAAATATCCCAAAATACCTTGAGTCTAAGCCTAATCTGGAGTAATCCAGTCCAGGACCCTTGCTTCGAGTGGCAAATTCATGTGTATCGATAGAGTCCAAGCGCAGGGCCACACACCGTTCCTATGGCCAAGGTCGTGCGTGCACGCCGGCGCCAGAGTCAAAAAGGCTCCAAGCTCTACCGATCAAAAATGCTCCAGTCGGAGGAGAAAAATTTTCGACCAAAAAATTTGAACTTTTCACAAAATCTAAAGGTGGCGAAGAAATATATTGCTCATTGAAACTAGCCATCCGTCTCACTGCCTATATCTAACAGGAAAAATTATTGCCTTTTTATGTCTAAGCATGCTTTTCAAAAGCACAATCTTTTACACTGAAAACACGTGCCGCTAATTAATGCAAACATTCGTATTTTTCTTCGTCATCTGGAGCCGTGAATGCTATTTCGGTATGTCTATAAAAGTACACAAGGTCGAGCATACGAGGCGCAAGAACTTAGCTATTCCCCACTTAGGTTCTGGTGATCAATCTCCTGTACTTGTCTCTAAATTAAAGTATTGATGTTAGCAGACCTGGATTTACGTATAAGCTAAACAAGTTATAGCTTAGAGACCCAGCTTTGTTGAGGGCCTCCAACTCCCGAAAAACTACCCGATTCGTTCAAAAAAAGAAAAATTAAATTGAATTTTGACATCTTGAATTCAAATTATGTTTTTCGCAATCACGAGTGTGTGTGTTTGTGTGTGGGGGTATGTATGTGTTTGCGTGTACGGGTTATGTGTGTGTAGGCATGTGTGTGTGTGTCTGTGTGGGGGGGGGGGGTATGTGTATGTGTGTGTAGGCATATGTGTCTGTGTGCAGGCATGAATGTGTGGGTAGTTGTGTGTATGTGTGTGTGTGTGTGTATGTTTTTGTGTGTGTATGTGTGGGTGTCTGTATGTATGTATGCGTGTGTGTATGTGTGGGTGTCTGTATGTATGTATGCGTGTGTGTATGTGTTTGTGCATGTGTGTGTAGGTGTATGTGTGTGTATGTGTTTGTGTGTATGTGTGTAGGTGTATGTGTGTATGTGTTTGTGCATGTGTGTGTAGTTGTGTAAGTATGCTCGTGTGTGTATGTGTTTGTGAATGTGTGTGTAGGTGTATGTGTGTGTAGTTGTGTATGTATGCTCGTGTGTGTATGTGTTTGTGCATGTGTGTGTAGGTGTATGTGTGTGTATGTGTTTTTGTGTAGGTGTGTGTGTGTGTGTGTGTGTGCGTGCGTGTGTGTGTAGTTGTGTATGTATGTGCATTTGTGTAGGACATGGATGCAACCCGGAGATGGCTTTCGCTATAGGAGCAGCATCGTGAGGAGCCCGTCGACGGTGATGGTGCGGAGGGTGGCGGTGGGGAAAATCAAAGGAACGTCAAAAATAGTCAAGTGAGAACAATAAGCAATCGTGATTGCTCAAAAAAAAAACTTTAATTTTCAAGTGCTTGAAAACCTTGAACACTTTGGAAATGTAGTTACAAACCTTGAATTTTAGAATATCACATCTTGTTCTCTTGCATGAAAAACACTGAGATAGCATTTAAACTACACATGATTTACTCATGGAATGGAATCTTAAGCACTTTTACAATTTCTAGAATTAAACGGACGATTAGTTGTTTTGTCTTGAATTAGTTTCGGATTCATCATTGCATTAAAAGTGGTAGAAATAAGCAGTTGTTCAGAAATATTTTTATTTTATTTTTCCAGCGAACATTACAGTGGCTCTAAATGCTATTCTGCAGTATGAATGACAAAGTTGGCATCAGTGGAGTCTTTGTACATAAAAATGATTTTTGTAATGATTATTATTGTTCATTTGTTTGGAGGTAAACGTAACTAATTTTCAGAGGAGCTTTCTCAACAACAGCTTTGAGTTTTTTCAGAATTTTTTACTTTTCATCTTCGTAATAGGAACGTTCATGATTCTTGAACTTCAGACTTCCGAGTAGAATGTCTCGCATGATTCGTTCCTGAAACAAACAAACAAAAAATATCTTTATAATGAAGCATATTTTGATAATTGACAATACTCACTGTAATATCTAGCATGTAGCATGTTATGTATGAGTAGGTTTGCCAGATTTCTGAAATGTACAATCGGGACACCGGAATACTCCCTCAGCCCTCCAGCATAACGAGTATTCAAAAGGATACACAACATACCCCTGGTTGGTTTTTAGAGTGTTTTAGAGGGGAGTTCATTCTCAATGCTATGATTGCTCAATGAATGAAAGGCTACTAATAACATGCCTAAACAAGGGGTAATAAATAATACATGACGCAAGCAGATGCATTAAAACATTTTACTTCTTACATGTTAATATTTTTAAGTTACTTTAGTACTAAGAAAAACTTTGAATGAAGAATAAAAGTTTGAACAATAATTACATGTTTTTTGCTTTGACCAGGACTTTTTCAGAAAGGCTTTTTTGTTTAAAAATCTTCACAAGCTAATCCGATAATAATTTTAAATGGCAATATTACAAATATGTACCTGAGAGCCAGACTAACGTAAGTCACAGGATCGCTACTTTTCAGGATATAGGAAACACATTTGTCTGACGTGTGCAAAGGATAGGAAGCATACTCTTTTAACACTGGTAAATAATTATTGAGTTTCTTTCTTTCTTTCTCTCTCTCTCTCTCTTTTTTTTTTTTTTAGAATTAAGTTTGCATGGCTCAATGTGGACTAGGATTTTACATACAATGCAGTCGCAATTTTTGTACTTTCATCAGTCTGGCTCAAGGTGCAGAAATGATAAAGTTAATATTTCAAATAATCCTTTATATTTAATTAATTTTAGACTTTTTTGGTCATGTATAATCAAATCTATCTTTTACTGGGACTTGAAGTAAACCGGCCGGAACACCGGTATTTTGTCCGAAACCGGGACGTCTGGCAAGCTCATGCATGAATGAAGTTGACCTGTACCAACCCATTCGGATTTTACGGAAGCTATGCGCATTCAGTTTCAATTTTTGGCTTTTCCGTGTTGATAATCGAATCTTCCCCTTAACAGGGAACGACACAAATAGTGTCATTTCGAAAAAAGTCGAAATAGGTGTAATCGAAAAAACATCTTCAGATATATTTGTTTTTTGACGCAAAAATTATTTGTCAAAATCAGCCCGTTATCGAGATACAAGGTCTTCAAGTCTCTGAAATTTTAAGATTAGTTCGAAATTTAAAGACTTGGCGAGAAATTAATTGCGCAAGTTCACCGCCTGCATCCTTCTACAAATCGTGCGAAAGATGTCTTCTATTATTTTCAGTAACTCGCTAAATTTGGCGACTTTTCTTTTAATGTTGGCGACTTTGAGATCTCATACTTCGACACAAGGGCAAATAACTTATGCGTCCAGAAACATGTTTTACAAAGTTCTTTCAATTGCTACTTATTTAATATTTTTTTCGTTTACACTATCGTGTGGTTTCCTGGTTATGGCTGTTTCCTTGAACATTAATAAATGTGAGATCTATTTTATTAACAAGTATTTACTCTTTATTAATTTGTGTTACACACATAATTTTAGTGTGGTAAGACATCTTTCGTACATCTACACAGTTATGCGTCTTTTTCATTTATACGTCGTTTTCATAAATTTCCCATTTATTCCTATTCATTTCATTGCAAAAACATATCACTTATTCTTCGTGAAATATCGGTTATGCGTCGTTTTCTCTCATTATAATTTAAAAATTTTCTAGCTGTTAATCTTTCTTGGCTTCTACTGAGAATTAAGGGTTATTTCGACTGTCAAAACGCTAGTGAAAAAATATTTTATGCACTTATTTCAATTTCCAATGCTTTGATTAATGCGCAAATGCTCTCACCAGGTCAGATTAAAAACAATTTTGAGTGGAACTCCTGGCATACACCGAGTAAAAATGATATAATTACATTAATGCTAGCGATAGTTCATTCCTAGTCTTTTTAGCTGCAGTAAAAATCATTCAAGTTAAGTAGATTAATTTTTTGCTTTTCTCTCGATTACAGTGTCAAAACGAAAATCCACTCATGTTGCGAATCTAGTTGAACTGCCGAAGAATAAAGATGTATGAAGGCACAAAAATGTGATTTCTGTTAATTTTTCAGTTATTAACTTTCGTTTAATTCGATGCTCATATAAATTAGAAATTGGGTTTCATGCACGAAAATTAGCTTTAATTTTAATGTTTGAGGAGATTTTTATGATAAAATAAGATCGTTTCTATATATCGAAATTTCTATATATCGAATTTTTTTCCGGCAATTTGCTACTTCGATATATGGAGGTCCGACTGTAATTGCTGAAACAAATAAAATATTTTCTGAAATAAAATGAAACTTTTTTTTTCTCCTCTTTCTTTATGTTTGCTCACGGCGGTGAGTTCTGGAGGTTTAAAAGCTAAAATTGCTGGGAATTCGGATTTGAAATGAGTAAAAAATAAAGAAATAAAAAATACCTTTATGTCAATGGTGACTAGATCTGTGGTTACTATTTTTTTCTTTTGCGTAGTTTGTAGTGTAATACGCAACGTAAAAAAAAAGAGCTGATGTGTGCATCACATGACTTCCTTTTACTCCAATTTAATGTCATTTCCCCATTACTGGCAATTTAAAGTGATTCAATAGTTTACTCTCTAAATATCACCAACAGTGGCCAAATTGAAACAGATTAAAAATAAAAAAAAGTCACCAAATTTTTCGCCAAGTTGGCGACAAAACTTGGCGATCAAAAGACTGGCGATATATTGCCAAGTGTCCGCCAAATTATAACACCACTTGAGTTTACATCGAAATTAACAATGATTCCCCCCCCCAAAAAAGGGAAAAAAGACCCCTTTAAAAACACCTGAATGCAACCAGAAGAGAAGATGCACAAATAGACCCCACAAGGAGTCTACGTACCAAATTTCAACTTTCTAGGACTTACCGTTCTTGAGTTATGCGACATACATACGCACATCCGCACATACGCACATACATACGTACATACAGACGTCACGAGAAAATTCGTTGTAATTAACTCGGGAATCGTCATTATGGATATTTCGCGTGTCTATACGTTTTTAGGGACTTATCCACGTGTGGTCGAGTCGAAAAAAAAACTCAGTATTCATTCGAGGGTTAGTAAAATGGAAATTAATGTCGATTTTTGAGTGAAATTTTTTTCGCGAATACAATACTTCCTTTTTTGTAAAAGGAAGTAAAAAGTAATGTAGTGTAACCCAAAAGATAGTAGTTTGTAGGGGTTCCTAGAAACTTTTTTTGACATTAGTTTAGTAAAAAAAACAAGGTTTATATTCAACTATTTTCATTAATATAACTCAGCTTAAAAGCAAGGATCAACGAAACGTTTAGTCGTGGACATTTAAAAAAAACGTGATCGCAAAAACGATAACTTTCCTTGCATGAGTATGAAAATATTACATTTGCAACAACATTACTTCTTTTTAAAACATTTATCCTCTAAAAGGGAGTAACACGTTCGCGAGTTTTCTTTGAATTTACCGAATTTAAATTTTGTAAGGAGCTCCAAAATGCTTTTTAATGGTTCACAATCGAAAACAAATCTATAACAAAATACATTATTAGGAAATTTTGAAACTTACCGCCAAGTCACTGTCAACTTCACTTTTGTAATTTGGGAATTCAAAACTGTCGTCTGAATTATACGTTTTTTCTGCTTCTTCAATTAACCTGGAAATATCAGGAGGAAATTGAAATTTGAGGACAAATCAGCAGTTCTAAAAATAGCTTTGCAGTTATTTTAAATATGACAGAAATGAAATTACTTTTAATGTTTTTTTCCTAGAATTTGTTCATTTACTTTGATAAGATATGAACAAACGTGATAGAATTTAAAACATGTTACACATTTAAACTTCACAGGTGCAGCTTTTAAACTCTTTCTATAGGGCCATTCCATGTGACAGAAACGGAGCGTTCGGAGTAGTTTTGTCACTGGATTTTGTTTCATAAATACAAATAATAAAAGCTAGAAATTTCATTTTTAATAGAAACAGCAAAACTTTGTCATAAGAACTATGTAAATCACAAAAAGTTAGTCAAATTAAAAAAAAAATAATTGAATGACATGCAATAAAATGCCTGTGAAGGAACGGGACACATACGAGTTCCATTCCGTCTCGGTTATTTTATTGCATGCTAGTGGTACAGAATAGGGAACCCCGCTCTGCTATGCCATCTGGGGCTTCCAGAGAACGGACCTTTCGGCCGGGGCCCCCTTACCCATAAGGGAACGAGATCTAAACCACTTACGACTCTAGACACCGTGGACCCAGGTACAGACCTGACTCCGGTGGTGCCCATTGCCTACTCACTGTTCCACTCGATAGCCATTGGGCAGATACAAATCTGCTCACACGCAAGTAAAGAGTGGTCGTTTTACATACGTGGATGCTACACCATCGTAAAACCCTCCCCATTTACCCGGGCTTGGGACCGGCATAGGGACGGGCCTGGTCCCCCAAAGACCAGACCCCACCTACGGCTGGGTTTGCATGCTAGTGGTATCCGCACGACTTTGCCCTTAGTAGAAAACTAAAAGGTCATTTGGTTCGTCTGCACATTTGCAAATAATGGATGATAAATTTCTCGCCAATTTGCTATGGCTATTTGCTCATCCGTTATGATAATTTAGTAATTTACTAGTCAATGTTATGATAATTTGCTCGGTAAAATTTTCTTAAAATTGGAATATAAAAAGAACAAAATTGAATTTTCGAAAAATCGCTTCGAGGTGCAGACCCCATGCTACAAACTAATTTTGTGCCGAATTTCATGAAAATCGGCCGATCGGTCTAGGCGCTATGCGCGTCACGGAGATCTTGACAGATAGATCCAGACAGAGAGACTTTCTGCTTTATTATTAGTAAAGATTCTTCAATTATTTTATTTAAAAACGATAACTTCTAATGTTCTACGCAATTCTCGTGACAAATCCTTATTGTTGCTATCAAAGGTAAAATTTCTAGCTTATTGTATTTGTACTGATAAAATAAAATATACTGACAAAACTAGTCTTAATTTCTCGTTCCGTCACATGCAATGGCCCCATATTCTTCTCAAATACGCCTATTAAGGGAGAGTAGAATTATCTATCTCTCTGTCTACATATTCTTCATTGCATTTTCTTTACGCAAATACAATTCAGAAGTGCTTGGTGTTTGAAAACAGATGAAGAAATGAGAAAAATGTAGAAATATTTCCCACAAAATTTTTGCCCAAAAAATGAAAAAAAAAAAAAAAAAAAGGACACTTATATTATTTTATAATATCTAGAAAAATAATTCACGTTTCACTTTATCTTAGGAAAACTAATAACAATTGATTAAAAACTGAGAAATGCAATTGGCATTTTAGAGTACCGTCATAGTGACTCATTCAACTTTAATCGAACTCGATCGAATCGAACACAATCAATTGCATCAACCAATCACTCAGCCAAAAAATTTCATTTCTCCGCCCAAAGGGAAATTTCTCGCTACGATACTGGAAGATAGAATTCGATTGAATCGAACAAAATCGAGTTGAATGAGCCCCTTATTAAACAACAAGCACTTCCAATTTGTAAACTCTTAACAAATAAAACTTGAACCAAGCACAGAAAGAAAGCACACCGAGTATAAAATGCGCTTCAGCAGTTAGAATCCGAGGGGGATTCTTTGGATTTTGGCGTAAATATAAGGGTGATGGCAAGGCTAATCACCTTGCTGTGATTTTTACATTACAGACACTTTAAATAATTATGCCTCGATTTTGATGCGAATCAAAGCAAAAAAAAATGTTTACAGAGATTTATTTTCCAAATCTCAATCATTTTTACATTTATTTTTGAATAGATATCTCGTTAACTATCGCCAACAGAGTCAAACTGAAATTAAAAAAAAAAAAAAAAAGACACATTTGTAGCCGTTCAGAGTGCGAAATATCTCTTAAGTGTTGTAAAAGACCCCTTTTGGAATATCCGAATGAAACCAAAGTGGGAGGTGCACAACTAGATCCCACTCAGTGTACACTGTACATACAGAATTTCCACCTTCTACGACGTACTGTTTTTAAGTTATGCAAGATACATACGAAAATACATGCATACGTACATTACATACAAATGCACATACTAACGTCACTAGAAAATTCGATATAATTAACTCGAGGACCGTCAAAATGAATATTTCGAATTTTCTTACGTACATATGCTATGCATGTGCGGTCAGACAGAAAAACTACTCAAAATTCATTCGTGGGTGAGTAAATTGGAAATTTAAGTTAAAATTTGAGGGATTTTTTTTTACGACTATAATATTTCCTTTACGAAATGATATAGCAAATAAAAATACTTCATTCTTACGGTAATTTTGAAGATCGCTTCGCACTGATGCCTCGACACCTGGGGTGGAAAACCATCCTCCTGGAAATAAAAATGTATTATTCAAAATGCATACTAAGCATCATTTAGCGAAATAGTTGAATAGTGTAATAATAATTACAACAATAAATAGGGCTGGTTTGCAGTTTTTCAAAGGAAGTAGTGCACAAAAAAGTGGTTGGAATAGATAACAGCAATTTTCCACCGACTTCCGCTTATAATTTCGATTAAATAAAAAACATTAAAAGGACATTACTCGGCTTATGATCTAAATTATTACTAGTACATTTGAGAAATTTTATGTAAATAATAGTGCTTAACAGCCTAGTTCTAATATTCTGTTGATTTTTGTTCTAATATTCTGAAGATGTTTCTGTTTCAACACTAAGAAAGGCAACCTAAGGAAGGCATGTAATTATTGTTTGTGGGCATATTTGCTTGATGTATGAACACTAGACGGTGGGATGATTAACCTTGACGAAGAGGATTTATGACACAGCATTTGCTCCACTGATGTTCCGACATGGTAATATGGCAGCATTATTTTCTTGAATCGAAATAAATATAAGATTCAAGTTAATTAATTAATTTATTTTTTTGAAGAAAAAAGTTTTCAAATCAGTAGTAGATTATTAGGGATGTGACTGCGTTCGGAGGTTTTTTTTTTCTTCTTTCATAATACAAAAAAATTGAATTTAAACTTTTCCAAGTCACACAGAGCATGCTCTAAAACCTCCGACCGGTCAGTGTTTAAGCCCATCGACAGGAAATACATAAACTATATAAGCGGTGACCAATAGGGTGGATCGAAAAAAACGAAATTTCGAATCTTAATTTGGAATACCCACCAAAAGCTGTGCATATGTAAGAATAATACACATGTAAAATATTATCAAGTTTGAACAACTCCTTAAGGGTCCTACCAAGGCTTGAATTTCTCCAAAAATAGAAAAAAAGGTCAATTTTCGATAATTTTTGTGAAAATACTTGTGTTTAAAATTTTTGTTCTAATACGGTTAAAATGCTTCCTTTGAACCCTCTTTTCATGTATCTTCATAATTATTCACAGACATTGCAGCATTAAGTTCGCACATAAGCCGTAAAGTTTCGCGAAATTAACCAAAACTGAATTTTTTAAAGCTTTTTTACACACTGCAATATTTTTCCTTTTAAGTCCAGCTTTTTTTTGCACTGACTGTGCAGAATGCAGATTTAAATGGAAATGAAATTATATTTTATTACACTGAAACTTCATATGGACCAGCAGTTTCACCATCAAGTAATGTGAACAGGTGACGCAAAGGCTGCTCGCATGCAGTTTGCAGATTAACCAATAACCATGGGACAGGATGTCAAATTTTATTCTCCATGGCCGCAATTGCACCGTTCTTTTTTCAGTTATTCGTGGCCGTGCCATCACAGCTAAAAGTTCCTTAATGCTTAAACAAATTTACAAAAATCACATTGCTGTCGCGACATGTTTTCTCGTTCCAGAAGTTGGCGTCACATGACCCAAATAAAGAGAATTGGGTTTTTCAACTATGGATTCCTCGCTTATGGTTCTTCTGTGGTATCTGTCTCCGACCATTCCTTTTTTTATAGTTTTGTCATCTCGGTTATTGAAAAATGTACTTTTTAAACCCTTTCGTTTGAAGGTTTTGAAGAGAAGCACGTACTTCGTCTGTGAAACGTCTGTCGCTGTTTTCGAACTTTATTCCTTTCAACGACTTTAGAGTAATAATTATTTGACACAGTACCAAAATCCTGTAATGTTGCTGAAGCAATTTCTTCAGCACATCGCACGTCTGTCACAAATGCCGTATTGATCCCACACTCTGGATAGAGTTGGCAGAGAAAGCCTCACACTTTGTTCCACTTTTGAAGTGACATCAATACCAAAAGATGTTGATGGCTCTGTTGGCGGGAGTATAGCCGTTGCAAATTTTTCTCTTTCATGAATTGAAACAAAACTTTGCTATTCCTCACCAAGCAGCATCTCGTTACCTAAGTGAAAATCTGAAAAAAATATTGATCTTGTCATTCAATGAAATGCCTATTTTGCCACCCGGAAAATATTCATCTAACATTGGTCACATGACGAACGAAAGCACATCAGAGACCTCGCTTTGCAAAGAATTTTGAATTCCAGTCAAGTGGCTTTAGTTCATGACGAAATAAGAAAATTCTATAATCTAAAGATTTACTTGAATGCATCAGACTACTCTGATGTTATCAACCGGCCAGAATGTGCAATAGCTGCAACCCCTCTCCTATTTTAGCTGGCATATCTAATGAAAGTCTTCAACAATAGATTGAAAACACTAACGCAAATTTTGCTTTCGTTTAGTTCCCCTGTCACACTCAGGTGGTGGAAGGCTGTGTTAATATGAGGACAGAAGCTTCTTTGTTCGTGATTAGTCAATCGGCAAGAAATGGCTTCAATACGAGCAAAAATCAAATCTCGAAGTATCATGTCATCGTTTCATTCAAAAAAAGATTTCAAAGAGGTTTCATGAATGGATGTGACGAACTGACTATTTTCTGTGACTTTAACTAACTGATACTTTTCAAGTCCCTCATTTTGTGAAATATTGATCCTTATATGTCAGAGCGACTGTGTGTGATTAAATATGCATTTTTTGCATTTCTCGCTATGTTTTTTTAGTTAATACAACTAAATCAATTTGATAGTTTACTTCTAATGTAAAAGGAATAATATATTTATACTTAATACATTAGACTCGTCAGGTGGAAAAGGTAGAATGGAACTCCAAATGCAGCCATCTCATTTTAGTGGGTCTAGTCTGTTAATGTAATAAAGTTTAATTTCACTTCCGTTTAAAACTGCAGTCTGAACAGGCGTTGCAAAAAAGAAAACTGGACTTTAAACGAAGAAATATCGCGATGTGCAAAAAATCTTAAAAAAAAGTCAGTTTTTGGTTAATTTCTCGAAACTTTACGGCTTATGTGCGAACTTAATGCTGCAAAGTCTGTGAATAATTATGAAGATACATGAAAAGAGTGTTCAAAGGAAGCATTTTAACCGTATTAGAACAAAAATTTCAAACACTAGTATTTTCATAAAATTTTTCGAAAATTGACCTTTTTTTTCTATTTTTCGAGAAATTCAAGCCTTGGTAGGACCCTCAAAGAGTTGTTCAAACTTGATAATATTTTACATGTGTGTTGTACTTACACATGCACAGCTTTTGGCAGGTATTCCAAATTAAGATTCAAAATTTCATTTTTTTGATCCACCCTAGTGACCAATACATATACAGTTGAACTCAATCGACACTAAATGTCAAAAATCCACGAATTCGCTCGTATCAGCCGTTATTCGTAACAACCGTAAATGAGTAATACTGTGAAAAAACGAAAAAATGCTTACCTATAATTAAAAATTATTATTACTAATTCACAAATTCTAATCTTACTAGTCGTACATTAAAAAAAAGCACTTATTTCTTATAAAAGAATGTTTTGGGAAAGTATTGAAACCAGGGGTGCCCATCCCCCCCAAGCTCAATGGCGCAAATTCCCCCCCAAAAATTTTTTCTCGCTTTCGAATCGGGTTAAACATAATAGTTTTTAGAGTGTTAAATTTCTAGTCAAATTCATGGGAAGGGAGGGGGGAGCGCTAACAAATGCCATTTGAACTGAAATATTGTTGATCCACCTTGTCTTCCCGAAGTTTACAGCGTGGACCTTGAGTAAACAAATTTTGAGTACCCCTGAATTTCGCTACACTTTTTTTTTTTCGAACGTATGAATAATTACAGGGAGAGTGGATTCAACTTTCTGGCTTAGAATGGAGTCATTACTGGATGTATGCAATATAAATCTTGATCGTCATTTAGATAGGGGGTCCTGGGGTTTCTTCCCTGGAAAATTTTCGAAATTGTAGTTTTAAAACCAGTTTTAGACTATCTCTAATGTTAGGGGTACAAAAGGTTTGATGGCCCCTTCCGGTAATTTTTCAATATTGAAACTTTAAAAATTGCAATTGTAGATATTCTAACGTTGTGTTAAGGAGGGCTCTCCTTTGTTTTCAAAATTGCAGTTCTAAAAACGCAGTCTTAGACTATATGTGGTAATGTTAGAAAAAGAAGAGATCCTAGGACTCGCACTAGGAAAATGTTCAAAATTAAAAGCCATGAAAACCAAATGTAAGACGATTTTTTAATAATGTTGACGAGAGGGGGGGTGAAGGGGGGCACTTAATTTTCCACTTAAATTTTCAAACTTTTAGCTTTAAAAATGCAGTTTTGATAGATCTTTATAATATTCGTGGAAAGTGGATTTCGGCGCCTTTAACCCGGCAGTTTTTTGAAATTGATACTCAAGAAACGCAATTCTAGGCTTGTCTTTGATCGTGTGAAGGAAAGAGGGGGGAATCAGGGGCTCTCTCCTATTAATTTTTCAAAATTGCAGTACTATAAAAGCAGTTTTAGATGACTCTCATCACTGTCACACGTATTCATGCAGAATTGTTCTACTTCCAGAAAATGCATAAAAAATTGAAAAGAAGTCAAATCGTCTGATCCAGCTTTGAAACGGACACCAACTCCATGCCGTCTGTGATGTGTTCAGTTCATTGAAAAAGAAACACGGTCATTAAATTTTGGAAAGAGTACCAGAGCCGTCGCTGGGTCAAAAAACTTCTGGGGGGGGGAGGGGTGTACGCTTTGGCGGGCCCTTAATTGTTTCAAACGCATGTTTTAATGTGCAGAGAGAGAGAGAAGATTTGGCTTCTGGTTTATCAGGGATACTTATATTACTAGACCTTAGTACTAGTAATATAAGTTTAATCGTAAGGGTAATATTCGGTCAGAATTAGGGGATCTCGGAGGGCTACCTTCCTGCATTATTTCTAAATTGAAGACATAAAAACAGTTTTAGACTATATTTTAAGTTTGGGAGGAAGGGGAGATGAGGTCCCGATATTTTTTTCCAAATTTAAGTTTCCAACACAATCGTACGTTATGTTTAATTATGTTCAGAAGAGGGGATCTGGGGCATCTCCCCCAAAAATTTTCAAGATTGTTATTTGAAAAACAGTTTTAGACGATCTGTAGTGATGTTAAGGGAGGAAAAGGGACTCGGGGTCATCGTTCTATAATTTTTCAAAATGCAAACTCCAAGCACGCATTTCCAATTGTGAATGATTTCTTATTGTAACATGCATAGGGGGGGGGGGGGTCCAAAGGTTCTCCCCCGGGAAAAATTTGAAAATTGTAGTTCGAAAAATGCAGTTTTAGACGATCTATGGTGATATTAAGAAAAAGAGATGCGCCCCCAACCCCGAAATTTTTTGAAATTTTGAAGCCTTAAAAACGCGATTGTAGACTTTTTTTGTTGAAAATTTAGTGCACCGCCAGTTTCTTGAAATTAAAGCTCCGAAAACGTAATTTAATCCAACCTTCGATGAAAAGGGGGAGGGGGAAGTTTTGAAGGTGCTCGCGACCAGAAATGTTTCGTAATTGATGCACTAAAAGAGAGATTTAAGACATTTTTCGATGATGTTGGCGAGAGAGAGGAAAGGGGGGGGGGGAGGCATTCTCTCGAAAAAATTTCGATCTGTTGAAACCGCAGTTTTAGAAGATTTTTGGTAATGTGAATGGGTGGAGAGATTGAGAGTCCTCCCCTGGAAAATTTTTAAAATTGAAATTCAGTTAACGCAATCGTAGACGATTTTAAATAATGTTAGAGGGCTAAAAGGTTTTGGATATCTCCCCCGAAACATTTTATGAATTGAAGCCTTTTACGATGAAATTCTTGAAGATTTCCGTTAATATTTGGAGAACGACAGTTTCAGGAAACCTCAGCGAGTTTTTTTTTTGAGCAATCGATTGCTTATTGCTTTCATTTGACTGTTTTGATGTCCTATCATTTTATTTTCTCACCGACACCCTCCGCACCGTCACCGTCGACCGGGTCCTCCAGATGCTGCCCCTATAGCGAAAGCCGTCTCCAGGTTGCATCCATGTCCTACACATACGCGCATACATACACAACTACACACACACGCACGCACACACACACACAAACACACATACACAAACACATACACAGACCTACCCACACATTCATACCTGCACACAGACTCAAACACATATGCCTACACACACATACACATACCCCCCCCACACACATTCATACACACAACTACCCACACACTTATGCCAGTACACAGACACAAACACACATACCCCCCGCACACAAACACACACGCCTACATACACACACTCGTGCTTGCGAAAAACATAATTTGAATTCAAGATGTCAAAATTCAAATTAATTTTTTTTTATAAATTAAAGTAGAAAAGACGAAATTTATTCGGCCTTGAATGATGATGAATGATTAATTTAGAGGGCGTTTCTCGGAGGTTACGTTGGGAGCACTCTCACAGTTTTTCGAAATTGCAGTCCTAAGTTCTCAGGTGAGGCCATCTTTAATGACGTTAGGGTAAGGGTTGGGGTTTGAGAACGTTATCCCGGGAGTTTTTCAAAACCTTTTTTAAAAATTTTTTTAGAAAGTCACTCACAGGCCAGCTTTGGGGATGTAAAAAGAAGAGTTTGGAGTTCCCCACTCTTCTTTTCATTTTGGCTACGTCTCTCCTATCTTTATTGTAAATTTTAATTATTGGTAAACATATTGTGTTAATATTTTCTTCCAATTTTCCTTTGTCAAACACGATTACTTGGTTGGATTTTCCATACTAAAACTTTTAATTTCCCCCCTAATATTTTTGTTTTCTTGCGATACAAGTGCAATACTTTTAACATTTTGAACGGAAGTGGTAATTTTCTGAGATACTTTAGGTCTCTATTCCACTTCATTTTATTTTAAATATGCCACCTGCATCTCTTGATCAAGCTTTGATTTACTTACGATTTTTACATTCGAACATTTAGAACTTTAGTTGTGAGTATTCATTACAATACTTAGAATCTCTCTTTGCATTGGACTGTTTTTTTCCTCTCTCTCTCTCTCTATTTCAAACTTATTTCGGCAACCCATACATTTTTCTCCAATCAATAATGATTTTCAGGACAACATTTTTCATCTAAAAAAAAAGGAATGTTTCGGCTACCCCTATTCTATGGGATATCCTAATTAAGCTGTCCTATTTATTTATGTATTTTTTTTTAAACTGAAAAACCATGAAGCATGGTTTTGTATAACCAGAGCCGCCGAGAGACAAGGCGTGCACCATGTTAGTGTTGTCGCCAGTTCTCCCTCCCATTATGCTAATTTTTCTCTATGCACAATACTTTAATTTGAGTCGAGCCCATAGTTTTCGATTAGGCAGACATACCCACTCTGCGGCCTAGTGTAGGGTTTACTGTACTGAATACTTCTTTTTTTCATTGATAAAAATGTTTGAAGCGCACATTTCCGCGGCTCTTACTCAAATATTCTTAATAAAAGAGAATCATGGATGTTCCTAAATTGTATTTTAAGATTACATTTTCTATTCAAATTTCACAAAAAAAAAAAAAAAAAAAAAAAAACTTTTGGCACCATTATTTAAATTGTTCATTTATAGTTACTGTTTTAATTTTTTAAAACAACGAAGTTTCCCTTTTTCTTCGTTAGTTCCATCGCGAAAATGAAATTGGCGGCCTCACTTCTGAAAAACAGCGGGGAAGGGGGGGACGGAGACTGCCTTCAAGAGTACGTGAAAAAAGCATTATTAATGCATCAATTTCTTGTTAAATGAGTTTAAATATTTTTTTCTTTCCAAAATTCAAAAATATCATGTTCTAAAGAAAAAACTTTCCGGAAAAAATATACCCCCCACCCCCCCAAAAAAGTTTTGATGGCGCAACTTGCGCCATAATCCCCCCTTGTGGGTACCCCTGATTGAAACTGTAAGATGATAATTGACAGTCGCGGAATAGGTTGTAATCCACAATGGAAGATGTTGAAATTTCCACAAATTAACAAATGGATGGGTTTTATTTTCTATGCAAAATATTTAACATTGTCTTATCGATACACAATAGGACTTCTACTTTCTAACAAAATCATGTATAATTTCTAAAAATGAAAATTACAGTATTCGATCACGAACATTTTAAGTAAAGAAATCGGAAATTTTTGTTCGTCTTAGCCGAGTCTTTCAATTTAGTGTACATATTATACATGAAACTTATTGTAATTAGATAGCAAACCAAACTTAACGAACAAAATGTTCGTTTTAGCCTGTATTTCGTATTAAACGTGATCGTATTAAGAGAGTTCAACTGTGCATTAATATTTTAAGATTTGTGGGGTTTCCCCGTTGAATCTACATCCACAACATTTCTTTCAAATCGTCCAATGCTCAAACAATATAGAAACATCAATAAACATTTCGACCAAAGATTCTATCCTCAACCAGTCGTAGAGAGAAACTTTCAAATGAAACAGGTCAAGAAAATTTTTACGCTGCATTAAACCAACGGAAGTTACCACACGTGTCTCTTCCAGACCAATCTAAAGAAATTGTATTCCTTACTAAAACTAAGCGCTAGCATAAAATGAGCTCTGTTCATTTGTTGAGAAAAAGAAAGATGATATCTAAAGAAGGAAAGAGTAAAAGAGTTAAAGAGTCTTCCACGTGAGTTTAGTAGAAGAAAAGAAATTGAAAAACTGCATCAGGAAATGATTCGACAAATACAAAAATGAAAAAAAAAAAAAAACAGTTATTATTAAAAAATGAAATTCTCTAAGGTAAGTTAAGAGAGAATTCAGTGAAAGTCTGTTGATAAGCCTGAACGCTTTCACAACCACGAAAACAATTGTTTAAATTGTCTTGAATATTACAGTTCAATTAAGTCACCAATGAACTGAATAAAGTAATGCTCAGGATAGCTGCATGAAACGTTTACGATGTACAATCAAAGATGAAATAGTTTTAGAAAGATTGAAAAGCAAAAAAAAAAAAAAAAGAAGAAGAAGAAGAAGAAGAACCATACGTAACTCAATGTAGCCTTTTATTGTGTTACTCATGTAATGATTCGCACTATTTTAGTAAACAATACCACTTTTGTCGATCATAAACCGTTTTGGGATGCTCTTTCAAGTGGTCCTAACCTGATAGATTGGGGCGTGACTTTTGGCTGAGCATTGCCTGACTTTCAGGATAATACACTCCAAAGCTACAATTTTGCTTTTTGGCCGCAATTAATTTAATTTGTGTGTTTTTTTTAATAGTCCGGATCGATTTTACCCAGCATCTGCACCTACATTAAGAAAAGTAGATTTACATTATTTTTTTCCTTTCGTTAACATAACACTTTAAAGAAAAGTTTCTTTGAAGGTGGGATATAATATCCCGACTTACCCTAATCTCTCTCTGTATGTATATATATATATATATATATATATATATATATATATATAAATAATTTTATATTATATTATATATTTAATTATATAAATAAAAGTAGAGAGATAAAATATAGCTAAAATTCATAATATATCACATTTTTTCAAAGCGTTAAATGATACATGTGCCGAACAGAATTTCTTTCATATTTATTGACGTCTGTTTTTTTGGCTATGAATTTTTTATATATCATTAAGCATTTTGCGTCTAAAAAATATATCGTGATTCTATTATGTTTGCTCCCAGTAGCTGAAAGGAAAAACTCATAAAAGTTAAAGTGTAATAAATTCGTTCCGAAGGGAAATTTCAACTGACGCGATTCAAATCGACGATAATCCGTGCCGGAAGCTTTTGAATGCATGCGTTGCATTATTCTATAAAAGAAACTGAAAGGAAGATTTTTCAATGGAATATAACTCCAGTTTTTCATATTTCAGGATTTCAAAAGCAAACTGCGATGTGTGTTTATTTCACATAGCGTAAGGTATTTCGAAATTTAAAATGGTATCGTCAAGATTTCGTGATTTGTGCCTACTTAACATAATGGTGTGATAGTGATTTGGTTTAAAATACTGCTTTGGGACTTTTGGTCACTTATGTGAAAATGGTAAGATATTTTGTGTTACAGTCTTTCGTTTTCTATTAAAATGAACTTTCCAATTGCTAAATTAAGTAATGAAAAGCATGGCAGTCACTATTCCATTCACGTAGCTTATTCTTTCAATCCACTATTAGCATCAAATTTCAATCTAAAATATACAGTCGACTCCCGTTACAACGCGATCCGACTTACGCGAAATGACTATAACGCGATTTTTTCGACAGTAAAGAATTTTTGAGCTAGCGCGAATTTCTCGCCCGCAACGTGAAAAATTTTGAAAGGGAACCGTGGTGTATAAGTTTTTTTCGTGAATGGACCTTCATCCCTTTAGCATCACTGAGAGCAGAAGTACCCACACCGTACTAGTCTTTTATCGCTTATACAAATAACTACTTCTCATTTTCCATTAATTTTTTTCATTCTAAATGCGCAAGTTAGTGAAATATAACGACACCTAAAAGCGCTGTTTCATCTAAAGTTGGTGAAAATAGAAAGAAAAAGAGAACGTTTCTGACAATTAAAGAAAAAATAAAGCTTCTCGAAAAGCTGAAGCTGAACCAAAAAGTGCTCCGAAGGGTAGCACAACAATTAGGTTTGACGGTATGAGTGAATCTTTCATACATACAATTAAAAGTCAAGAAAAGGAAATCCATAAAAGTTCACCGAGTAATAGTATCCAAGCAAAATGCAAAAATTTTGAAAATGGAAGCTGCTCTTTATTGTAAATTAAATAAACCAGGAAGAGGGGGTAATGCCACAGATGGAAACTTTATAAATATAATAGAACCATCATCATTTTTTAAGTTACAAATATCATTACTGAATCAACTGTACAGTACAATTATAGGGCATTTGTTTTCCTTACTACATGCTATACGTACGGTACTGGTTTATTTTATGTCTTTCTTTCCCATTGTTTTTGTGCATCGCAGTATTTTATGTTGAATAAAACTTTTTTTTTTAAATACAAATAAAAATGCAGTTCTTTATGTAAGAAACAGTAATGTATGGTTAAGAAAAGGTTTTTAACTGTTTAAGGTTGTGTTTACAATGGTTGTGTTTACTAAAATGATTGGTTATGTTTATAAAAGTTTTACACGTACCCTTTTCCACAACGCGAAATTTCGACTTACGCGAGGGGTCTTGGAACGCTTCCCTCGCGTAAGCCGACACTCGGCTGTCTAATACTAGAAAGTTGCCCGTCAAGGTATGACGGGTGAAAATTGCTTCTCTTCTTCTACATTTTAATGAAGCAATTGCCTGTTTGGTGATATTTTGATAGTTGAAATTGTAACCCTAACTCCAGTGGATTAACCCTAAACTACAGTAGATTCAGTTCATTGTTGACCGCTTTTTCGTTTCTTTATTCCCCTGACATGACACAGTCTTACCAGTAAAACAGTTAAGTTACCGGATCCTGTTCAGCCTTATCACAATGAAGCCTTTCCCTTCATGTTAAACATTACCAAAACACATTATGAATTTATCATGCCGTGGCGCGAGTTTCATTGTTGAAACACGCTCGTTACTCGATCATTGGCTATTATATATATGAGGATACCAGAGATCCCACGCCCTCTTGCTTATTTCGTTCAGCAACCCTCATTGCATTAATTTAATTACTTTTATAACTTTATTTAATTCATTTTAAGGGGTTGTTTTTCTCACCAGCTTTTTTACACAAAAAGAAGGGAGGAGGAGGAGGGGAAGATTGAAAATTACTGTATTTTTAGCAGTGTAAAAAAAAAACAATTTAAACATAGGAAAAAAATGAATAGAAAAAAAAAATGATACGCATTACAGTTAAGTGACATCATTACAATAGAAAGATAGCTGCAATTCTTCCTTAAAGGAAACCTTGTTGTTTTATCTAACTACTAAGACTATTTTGCAAGGAATTTCCATTCATCGGGTACTTTGGAAAAGGCCAAGAACACTAAGACTCTTCTATTAAAAATTTCTGAAACCTTTGGTATTGATTTCGATGCAGAAAAGGTGCGAGTATTATCAGGATGATTGATATTAGGAAGCAGAAAAACTCACCTGAAATCGATTTTAAAGAAAATAATATCATTAATCATTCAAATCCAACAACTGCATGCGTAAAAATATAGTTCCGCTAAAGTTTTTTAGAAAAGAATGTAAATCTTTGGTTTTTAGGTATTAAGAATTGTTCAAACTCATTCCTCTTTATTGGTAATTTTTTTCAAAATAAAATGTTTCGTGTTCGTTTAATATCGAACACCCTTTGTGTTCACGCTCTCAGAAAATGAATTTGTTTTTACTTAAGCACTAAGTACAATCAATAATCATCTGGTTTTGTATAATTTCAATTTTTCCAAAAAACCTTCAGCTCTTTTCACACTTCAAATTTTAATGAATGGAGAAAAATCATGACAAGCTATGAAATGTACGTTTTTTTTAAAGTGATATTTAGCGATTATCCTTTATTTGTTTATTGAACTTTAAAGATAATTATATGGAAAAAAGTAACACTTCAAGTGTCTGGAAGATTTATAATTGCGAAACGCACTCATTTAAGCGCAAAAACCATTTTATTGCTGTTAGGAATTTTTCTTTGATTTGGGAATAACTAAATAGATGAATAAATATAAAAAAAAGTATTTTAGAATAATCAATCAAAATTGTTAATCAAATAAAAAAAAAAAAAAACACCTCCGTTTCATTGACCACCGTTCATTTAAATAGGGAATGTGAGAAAAGAATGAAAGAACGATGTTTGTTTCAAAAGAGGTCGGCAAATTTTTATGAAAATGTGGAACGATGCTTCTTTTGGAAGTCCAAAGAAATGGAAAGAAAATTAACTATGTCAATTAAAATCTACTATTTTTCGAAAAAAAAAAAAAGAAAATTTGCAAATCAAGCTGTTAAAGAATGTAAATTTATTCATAAAATGTTTGAAGGCACTCAGGAAAAAAAATAGCCAACAATAACATTTTCATTTATTAAGGTACTTCAGTTTTAATCGTTATGCATACAAGCATTAGGAAAGGATGACCTGCATACAGCAGAGCAATTCCACGAAAAGTGGTCCTGACCCATCAAATTTTTTTTTCACATGATATAGGAACAAACCTTTTTTTTTTCGACAAAAAAATACCTACACTTTTCAAGTCTAGCATCAATTTTGTGTTTAAAATATTTTTATATCAGATTTTTGCCTTATTTGATAACATTTAGACGAAGTAAAAAAAAACGCATTGTTAGTGAAATAAATGTAAAAGCCATTTTTTTAAACTTAATGATCCATTTTTAAAAAAAAAAAACTATCAAATATCATGAACACATATGCTATACTATATTTACGTCGCAATTTTTTAAATAAAGACTTTTGATATGTTTTTAACCCCCCAAAATATGCAAGTCACTTTTTATTGGTCACACACGTAAAGCAAAAGGAACAAATGTTTTCCTCCAAGGCCAAATTAGGGGACTAGAAGAAAAATATATATCTCATATCATAAATTAACTTTATACATAATACCTGTAACCAGACTTTCATCTTCAAACATTCGGTAGAATAGTTTTAAACCTCATAAGTAAGTATTAGAAGTTCGTGATAGTTTTTAAGCTTGATATTACTATTTAATTCGTATACAAATAAAAATTAATTTCACTTTGTTTTGTGAATATATCCTTCCAGTTTAAGTATTTTCTGGTTGCAGTTCCCGGCGTTGCACGGTCTACCTCGAAAAACTAAGTTGTGTCAAGTGACGCATTTTCAACAATTTGGCTTAAATAAACGAAAAAAAAATAGTGTAAAACTTTCCGTCAATGTGTAGAAAAGAGCAATTTTATGAATCAAAATTTAAATTCAGACGTCTTAGGCTTTTTTTTTTAAATTCAAAAAATGTTATCATTGTTAACAATAGGCCTAACAATCCCGTTTCACGGATTTTCGGGCAAGAAACCCTAAAGGGGGTTGACACCCGTTAGGGGGGCAAAAATACCCCTATGTGAACTTTTGAGCTTCAAAGGACCTCTGTGCCAAATTTGGCAAAGATCCGATGTAAACTAAATTTGAATCAGGTAAATCCGCGGGAGGGGGGGGGGGTAATATCACAGCCCTCTCCCCAGGGGACAAAAATCTTAATGTGAGTTCCTGAGTACCAAAGAACCTCTATATGTAATTTGGCAAAGATCCGACTTAAACTGGATTTTTATTAGGAAATCCCTCTCAACTGCTGCGCGCGGTCACACGTAACGCTCTAATGTCACACACGTAACGCTAATAAAATATTTTTCATTAGTATTGTACGAGCTATAGAATAAAAATATGGAATGCTTACTTGGTATACTTAGACACGTGCACAAAAAATACTGTTCATTTACCTTTTAAAACTTCACAAGAAATTACAAAATAATATGAGGTACAGCTAATTTTCAGATTTTCCCTGTCACACATGTAACACTGTATTTAAAATTCTATGCAAAAATTTAGAATAATCCTAGG
>NC_072732.1:55743842-55907791 GCF_026930045.1 Uloborus diversus
AAAAAAACACTGTCACCTAAAAACTCTTAAATATGTTCTTTAACTTCAATAGAAAACTATTATGAGATATTTAAAAAATATCATACTGGTTTTTATTGTTTTTTGCAAAGAAATGATGTCAAAATGTCACACACGTAGCGCTGGCTATGTTGAAATGACCCAGCATGGGGCGTCAGTGGATGGAAAATTAAAATTTTATTTACCACATTGTTGTACAGCTTGCAAAACTTTATTGATCAAGACACATAGTTTATTTATTTTTAATTATTTAAAATCCAGCAATACAGTGCTAACACCAGTTCTTTTTTTCTTTAAACCAGGAATAGAAACAAATGAGTCATGTCTGGAAAATATGTGTAATAAACTCCCAATATATTGCAGAATACCCTAAGTTATGATAGAAATCTCTCAGAGAAAACTATATCAAACATATTCATTTATGAGACTGAGAGTAAGCACTGCTATTCTCTGCTATGCTCTGTAGCACTGCCATTGATAATGTCAACATAATTTAGAGTTTTATTAATTGAAGAGTTAATGTTATTTCTCTCGTGTTGTTATGTGTGAGCAGTTCCGTTTGGATTGTTTCGGGATCTGAGCGCACTACATCATTGCAGTTTAGCAGACGACATGGCTTGACTTATGTTAAAATAGTGTAAACATTGTCAATAAGTGCCAATAAAAGAAATTAAAATAGGCTGACCAGTTTCAATGGCAACCGCTCCCTTCGTCAATGTCTAGCAACTAGTATTTAGAAGTTTACTTTCAAAACCGATTCTATCCACTTCTTGAAAAAAAATTTTTTTTTCGTTTTCAAAATCCCTATCACAATCCATGAATTTCTTTTTTCATGAAGTGATTCATACTGATTGTTAAAAAATGCGTAAACATTGGTTTTACCACCTAAACGGTGTACGTATATCCATCAGTGATGTGCTGGATCGTTAAAAAAGTAGATCTGCGGATACGAATCTCTCTCTTTTTTTTTAAATACCTAATTCAACTATCCAAGAGTAAAATTTTTTACGGAAGGTATTTCCGTCCGAATAATGGCACAGTTTCTTCAAAAAATGTCATCTACGGCGAAAATATAATCAAGACTCATGATTTACTCTTTACGTGGGTCAGAACACATATTGTTAACGAATATGAACTGGCAGCAGATAAAAATTTTAAATCATTGAGCTTTTTCTCCTTATCTTCAATGAAATCACTACCAGTTAAGCGTATAAAGGCTTAGAATTGAATTTAAAATGTACTGAACCAGATCATAGCTCCTACTGTACATAACTTGGAAGTTCCAATTAAATTTCAAACGCAGAAAATTTCGTTCTTTCAATTAGGGCCAATATTTTTAACGTACGGGTAAGTGTTTACTACCATAATTGTGAAAAACGTTAAGTGGGTTTTTAATTTATACCACCGGTAATTAAAGTTCTACAAAAACGAGACGAAGCTAAGAACATTTTCGATCAAGTCACCTTTTGAACGAAAAAAGAACTATCAAAATCGGTTCATCTTTTTAGGAGCTACAATGCCAGAAATAGACACTCAAGATACACACTTTTAGAACCTATTAACCCTTCCTTTTTGCGACGGGGGCTGCAAATCGGCTTCTGAAATGATACCTTGTAATTTAAAGAGGGAATAAAACCTAATTTAAACAGAATTTAAGAGTTTTTTATTCAAATATTTAAGAATTTTTAGAATAGAAAAGGTCCGTTTAAGATCCGGCAAAAAAGTAACGGATACGGATGCAGATCTTTATTTTCCCTTGGATATACGCGGATAAGGTTACGGATACAGATATCCGGAACATCACTAATTTAGAATTTGCATTCGTATAATCATTTCAACTTCAATTTTGTTTATGCGTAGAACTTACACAAAAAACACATGTCTGCACATGCATAGAAACTGTCTGGCGACAACAGGGATATCGGAAGTTTCAGTTTCAATTTCGTTCCGTCAGGGCTGCCAGCGATAAAGATTTAAAATTAGTACAGTGAAACCTGTGTAAGTTGACCTGTTGCGGTGCACTACTTTAGTGGTCAACTTAAACAGGTGGTCAATTTATATAGGTTCAATTATATGATATAGATCTAGTTCTGTGCCTGAAAAGAGCGGTCAACTTAGGCAGGTGGTCAACTTACAAGGGTGGTCAACTTGACAGGTTTTATTGTATTACGTACTTGAATTCCCTTTCAAGTGGTGCCGTGTGTTATGAACGAAGTCGATATTTTCCCTCTTAATTCGGGACTTATAAGTTGTATTCGTTCAGCTTATGCGGTTCGAAAAGGATGAGTTGCGCTCTCGCTAGTGAGATAAATATACGACAGAAGTAGTCTCATTACGTTTTTTTTCGTTTTTCATTTTTTTTAATACAAATATTTCTTTTCAGTATTTTTCGCAAACCTTTTATTCAGCGTAATATCTATGGTTTACGTTTAATTAGAATTATGAATCGTGTTGATACCTCAATTGGTTAATTTTAATTGTTGCATTAAGATGCTTTTCTAACCAACACGCATTCACTTTTCAGGGCCCACGAGAGGCCATATCACCCTTGTCAGAAACTATGGGCACGGTCCTTAGAAGGGTCCCGCTTTTGAAAACTTAATAGGTGGATGGGATCCGGAGACCAAACTGACAAAGGGCCAATCTTGACCTTCGGCAGCCCTGTTAATTTTCCCTTTTACTATAATTAAATATTAAATTACTGATTGAAGAATGCAGATAATTTCTTGAAATTTCAAACACTCACCCATCACACAGAACTAAATATCAAAGATTATGTATTTCTGAGTTAGTATTTCAATTTCTCCGTAATTATGTCCCGTATTTCCGTTTCAAACGATATATCGGACGGATAGAAATCTACGTATCGTTACCGCGGTAATGGATATAAAGTAATATATGACGCTATATCGGTATGTCGCCCAGTCCTACTGGACATAGACAGTTCCTATATCTATATAGTCTATACAGTTGTTGTTATTGTTGTCGTGTGCCAGCTAGGCTGGCAATTTGGGGTGCGCTGCTTCACTTTCCAACTATACCGTAATTTGGTGTGAAGTCCGACTTGTACAGTACACACATGCCATAAACACCCGTTTATAGGGTAGGCAACCATTCACAGTACAACAACACATTCTCAAAAAAAATTTTGAAAAAAAAAAATAGAACCGACTTCAAAATTGCTCTAAAAAGTGAAAAATAATTTTATTCTTTAAACACCATCGATAATGCTTTTAAACATAATTTTTGAAGTTGGCGCAAAAACAAAACGTAAAATCCAGTGTAACCATGCTTCGTTCATATATTTTTTTTTTTTTCAGAAAAGCATCCAAAGTTACGAACGAAACATTTATATCGCTATTCAAATATGCTGTCATCAATGCATAAAGTATGTGATAGTGAAGAAACTGGTCCTGGTTAAATTTATAGTTGTATTTGAGTTATGACTGTGAATGATTTTATCTATCGTTTTTGCGCCAACTTCAAAAATTATGTTTAAAAGCATTATCGATGGTGTTTAAAGAATAAAATTATTTTTCACTTTTTAGAGCAATTTTGAAGTCGGTTCTATTTTTTTTTTTTCAAAATTTTTTTATTTTATTCTTTTTAGTGTAAATGTAGGTATTTCAGAAATAATAAGAAGTTACCATCACGAAACTTCACATTTTTTTCTTAAAAATGCTCCATACTAAAAAAAAAAACTATTGACACGCGTTAAACTTTAAGCGATTGGCACTAAAAGCTTATCTTTGTTCCTCTCTGAAAATCATGCGTAGTTAATTTAATTATAACCATTTAAGTATTACGTTTTTCCTAACTAATTTACATTCCACAGCATCTAAGTTGCTCATGATGCAATCCTGTATTTTCTTACTTAGCCCCGATCATCTGTTATCGGCATAGATGATAACGATAAAAATACTACAGAGTAGTTGAATCAAACCTAATGGTAGCATTGTGAAGGCTAAGCAGATCCTAATCACTGCATCACCTCGCTTCCAGGTTAGGTTTACCCCTACTATGGAGCAATAGCACTGAAGAAAGGAAGATTTTGATAATTCACATAGGGTTACTATAAATCAGCAGGGTTACTAAAATAAAATTATTTACGCAAAAAATGAGACGACAGCGCCAGATTCCCCATTATCGAAATATCCCTTGAAGAAATTTGATGCTTGCTTCAGAGAAGCCTTCATTCAAAATTATCATTACAATTACTATTAATGTTACTGTTATAGGGCACCAAACTTTTATAACAATGAGTTTCCTATTGTCGCGTAGATGAAGATAGCGAAGACAATGAAAGCCATATGAAGCGAATACTCGTTAGTCTCAACTCGAGATCTTTATTCAGAACCACGAATGAACGTTACATCTCCTTATATACAACTTGAGAAAGTGCTGGAACTTTCCAGACTTGGAAAGATACAGAAATTAATAGAATATTCGAGAAAATACGGGAAACAGTAGAAACGAAATTTTAGTAAAAATCACTTTGTCCTAGTCGGGATTTGAACCCGGGTCGCTCGTGTGGGAGGCGAGAATTCTACCACTGAGCCACCGTTATCCACGGATGCAAAGTGCGAACTTCGCTACAATATCATTTTAATCATTTAATAGGGAAATTGCATAAAATTTACTGTTTTTTGCCCATAACTTTTTTTCTAAAGAACAAATATGGTCAAACAAAGTAATGGGACCTAAGTGGAGCCATCCTCTATCCATTAAAAAAAGAATCATCAAAATCGGTTCACTAGGTGAGACGCTATGAGTGGACAAACAAAAAAAAAAAAAAAACATACATACGGTATGAATTGATAACCGCCTCCTTTTTGAAGTCGGTTAAAAAGAGAGGACAAGGACAGGAGAGAGAAAGTACTTCCATGCCCGAGCCGGGATTCGAACCCAGACCTTCCTGTCGCAGTCAGACATCTCTGACCACTAGACAAGGCAGGCGGCAGTCTATACAGTAAACTCCCGATTATCTGCGAGTCAATCGAAAAACAGGATTATGTATTTTCGCAGAGAAAAGCAAATACCAACAGCCCGAAGTGTCGAAAAAAAGTTCTGTCGTGCAAAAGTGCAAAACATTTTTACTGTTTGTGGAAAGTATTATGATAAAATAATGCATCTAATGAAAGTAATACAGCTAATTTTTTGAGAAAGGACAATTTTTACCTTATTTGTCCCTCATTTTAGCCTTTTCGAGGTTTAACCGCGATTTTTATTATCTGCCGCACCCTGCACGTGTGCCACCCAATCCCGCGGACAGAGTGTACTGTATATCTATCGTACATCTATAAATCAATATACAAATATAGCCCTGTTCCGGTATACGTTAAAGACATTCCGTCTTTAACCTACAGAAAAACTTAGCTGCAATTCCCGATCGCGAAAACTTTTAATTTGTCAAAAACGAATTTAATTTTTTTTAATTTTATTTTTTTAAGTTACTGTTCATTGGGCTGGGTGTGTTCATTCACGGGCTATCCTAAATAATTAATTGGAACATTTATTTTCTAACAGATATATATTTTGCAAAGTTTAAATATTTATTGATACAATGTCATTTTGTTTTGTAATATTTGTCGATATCACTTCAGTTTTTGCATACTGCAAACAAAGCAGCCGGAGGACAAAAAGATACATAGAACGCAAGTTTATATCAGAAAAAAAAAAAAAAAAGTCGAAGGAGAAGAACAAAAAGAAATTTCTCCGTTTTGAAAGGAAGAAATCACTGCATCTTCGCTAAAAATAACTGGAAGGCAAGACTATCTTCCTTACAATGTTACCAAAGGATAGCGAGTACTTAAATATTGAAAAGCAAACTGGTACTTTGATCAAAATTTCTCAGTGTCTTATTTTAAATGTTTGCAATATCTCTTTCTGCAGAAAATTTGTGCTCTGCAGCTCTGCTATACATTCATAAACAATGACTATTGTAATTGCACTGACGGAACGAATAAACGATGCTGCATTTTACGAAATATTTGAGCGGGAAGAGGTTGCAATAACACTACGTACATAAGTAGTTTCTGTGTTATTTAGGTTCGGGTAATTTCTGGTAATCCTTGCTACATAAATAAAACAGAATATATATGTGTGTATGTTTATATGCTTCCTACACAAATCCGCAGTTTGCGTCGGATCTCGACCAAATTTGGCAGAGAGGTACTTGGGCACCCGAGAAGGAACGTGGGAAGGGGGGGGGGGGGCAAACACCAAAAAGGTACCGAATCATTTTAATTTTTGGATCCGAAAATGGCGTTTTTCAGAAAAAATGCGGGCGAAAAAATGCTCGCAAAAATTAGAGTAAAATATCTATAAACACCCCTGATTTTTCTGAATCAGATAAAATTTGTTCCAATGTTCCAAGGTAATTATAACGTGAATTATAACTTTTTTAAACTAATTTAAGACTAAAATGTGGTTAAGTCTTCAATTAGAAATCCATTGTTGAACAATACTTTTATTTAAATTTGTAGCGTGAAGAAAATCATTGAGAAGAAAGATCTGTTGCCATTTTTTTCTCGAATATGAACAAATAAAATTCTGGCTTTTGTTTTGAGGCTTTTCCTGCAATCGGGAGATTTAAAAGTTTTCCTTTTTGGTTATTTTCCCTCAATCTGACCATCACCGTACTACAGTCAGTGACTCTAATGTGGTGATGATCTGACGGAAAATTTTACAGATTTTTTTTTTTGTTCAAGCCTGATTGTTGACATAACTTCTATTTGCGAGGTATACCCTGCAAAGCCGGGCGAAGCAGCTAGTAATGTTATAAATTCGTAAGTGATTTTGTTGTTTGCTAAGCAACTGGTCGTCACGAAATTTTGCATACACGTTGTCTGGGGTACAGAATTTAGAGTACGTTTCATCTTAAAAAAAAGTATTCCAAGATTTTTATTTCAATTTTGGAGATAATCATAAATTTGAGAGTATCTCATCGAAGAAGTGTCTCATTTCTTCTTTTTTAAGTGCATATTAAAGCCGTTTAAAAGTTGCACAAGGTATTTATTTGCCCCGAGGAATATTTAGAACATCCCCTTACTCTCTTTTAAATTGCTGCATATTTATCGTCCGCGCGAGTTCAATATTTATTGGCATGAAGAAATCACCGAGAAAAATAATCTATTGTCATTTTTTGCTTGAGTGTGAATGAATAAAATTTTTGCTTTGCTTCGAGGCTTTTCCTGTCAAGAACGAGTTTAGAAATTTCCCCATTTGATTATGTTACTTTTTTTTTTTTTAAATTGCCGCAGAAATGAGCACGGATTTTGGCTACATAAATGAACTTTTACTGTTACGTTTAATCTAATCGGGACTTGCCATTAACGTTATTTCAGAATAGTCAATAGATTTTGAAGGACTGTTGTTGATATTCTAATGAGGAATTATTTAATAGTTCTAAGATTTGTTCTGATATTTCATTTTAAATAAATCGTATATTTTAGTTGTTGTTCCTTTTTTTTTAATTTCGAATATTATAAAAAAATCCAGTGTAATATAGAATGCATGAAATACACCGCCAGCTCATTCAATTCCAGACGAGGACTGCAGTTTCGTGCTTATTAGCTCTCATCAGCCCGGCATAGGAGTGACTGAGCTGGAGGTGGAAAACCTCTTAAGGAAGCCAAACAAACTGGTAGCTAATACAGAATCAGCACTGACCAGACGAGTGACCGAAGCAATGGTTCGGTACAGCTCAAATATTGAAGGCAAGGCAGGTATATTCAGCAAGTTACCGCCCTGTTGCCAGGGCTAAGGCAGAAATACATGAAATACACCACCAGCTCAGTCAATTCCAGCCGTGACCCCCACCTGCAGGATAGGGCGGTTCAAAAACACATGTAAAGAAAAAAAGTTTCTCCAAGACAACAAGACACCCCTCAATATTTTTATACTTGTGGATAGTAATATATATTGGAAGAATTTCAGCTTCCTATTTCAACTGAAAGAGGGTGCTCAACCCCCTCCCCCAAACTTCATAAGTATGGGGAGGGGGATTAAAAAATACATTGAACTGAAAATACAATGCTGCGCATTATAATATACACTAGTAATGTGCATATACATTGCAAAAAAATACTTATTTACATAAAAACAGTTTGGGAAATTAAATGTTTCTAAATTTATGGCATTTTTATGCTACGGCTAATGTTAAATTAAGGGGTCACTGAGCATCCTCTTAAAATTTGTGTAAGAAGCTAAAACTTTTACAGCATAATTCTATTAGTAAGTCTAAAAAATTAGGGGGTGCCTTGGACTCTTGCTGAAAAAAAGTTTTTTTTGAAATACCCTACTGTAGCGCTTCCTATAGTTTATTGACATAGGGATGCTTCCTTCAGTCAAAAGTACTACTTTTAGCCACTGAAATCTATAGAATAGGCAAAAAAAAAAAAAAAAAAAAAAAAAAAAAAAATACATGGAGCGAGAAAAACCTTTTATTTTTCCCCAAGAGTTATTTTTTAATTAATTTTTTTAAACGTCCGATTTTTCAAACAAGGCGTAGTCTTGATGACGTTACAAATGATGCACTTTGGCGCATCTTGGCATTTTTTTCACGCGTTTCCATGTTATGATAATCAAGAAGCGAATCAAGAAGCGAATTAAATATTGCGCTCCACGCTTGCAATCAAAAATATCGCTGCCATTACACATGAGTAAAGATGTGAAATAAATATTACGCTGTGCGAATGACAACAGTGAATGGCATTTCATCATTTGTGATGTCATCGGCTGAAGCGTAAACAATGAAAGCGCACCGATTAAAGTATGTTTTTTTTAAATATTAAACTTAGTCAAATTATTTAAAAAATTGTCAGATCCTATGTTTTTAAGCATGTTTTTTCAGAAAAAATACTTTTAAAATTTTAGAAACAACCCCATTGCGAATTATGTATCTTTCTCACAATTCCGTCATTGAAACAGATACCTTTAAATCTAAAACATTTGTTTTCTGAAAGAAAAAAAAAGTATCAAGCTAGAAAATCCCTCTTTTCTCCAGATAAAAAAATGAAAGCATTCATGGCACCCTCTCTTCACTTTTATCGCATCTTGATAAAATAATACGAAGTTTGCGGAACTCCAATGGGAAATTTCTTCAGGAAATCTTTCCATGCTTCTTTTTCGATTAGACCAGCAACTTAGAAAGTCATTGCGAACCAAAGAAATCTTCCGTTGACCTTCATTACAATAATTTGAACATTTCGAATGCAGAAGGCAACTAAATTACCAACTCTTGAGAAGTTCTTTTTTGTCTTTACTTCAAAAACAATCGAAAAATATAAGGAGTTCTTTCTGGAAATTCTCAACATAAAATGTAGAACATTTGCGACAAAGGAGAAAATAACTTTGTAGTATCTTTAAATCTAAGAATTTCGCTGGGATTTTTTTCTCGTGAAACTGGTTACGCCTACTACATTTTTAGAATCAAAAAAAGTTCTTCAATTTCTTTAATTTTTTTTCTTTGAGTAATGACGATCAGGAACACAACCATACAATGTTTTTTTTTTTCATTCATAGATATTTTCCGTAGTAATTTGCGTTACTCTGTTCTTTCGAGAAAAATAATGAAAAGTAATTTTCTTTCATTAAAGATGAATTTCTATTAATCAGATTAAACTCTTCTAAGAATCATTATATACTTTTAAAAAGAGTAAGAGTTCTGTGAAAAAGTTTTAAAAAAAACTCTCAGTTTTGACTCAAAATACTCTCTCTTTTCTTCTTCTTTTTTTTAATGTTAAAAAAAATCTACTATCTAAGAAAAAATAAAAACGAAAGAAGATTGGAAAAAATAAACCCTGAGATGTTTTCGGCAACATGTGCATATGCTTAGATTAGGGACTTAATTAGCTGAACACTATTTTAGGTGTTAATTAGCATATGCCTTTTGAAACTGGCGTTATGTTTCGGTTCTCTCTCTCTTTTTTTAAATGTTAGAATGGAAAAAATAGTAGTTGGTAAACATAAGTAATACTGTCGTAGGCAGGTCAATGGCACTATTTAAAACACGAGTTTCAGAGATATTTGAAGAAGCACGATTTTGATTTTCCACAAACATTAACAAATATTTAAATTTTAATTTAGGCCACTAGTAAAAAACTGCTGTATCTTCAGCACGAACCAAACAAGTGTTTTTTAAGCAATAAACTGAAAATATGATGGATGATAAAAAGTAAGAAAAAGAAAAGAAGAAACGAAAAATTTGTAGATACTGCTTGGGGGGAGGGAAGGGGGAGGTTATTTACTTACACAGGGCAGAGTACTTTGTTGCTTTTTTTTTTAAATTGGAGTATGTGGGATTACACACTCATAATGAAATTTTCAAAGAAATAAGTCTAAATTTAATGTCAACAGATTCAAAATAGTTACATATTTTAAACAAGGTTATATTATAAATAAGCAAGAAATTCGTCCAGAAATGAAACGGAGCCTAATTTCATTTTCTAATTTTGATTTTTCTAGCATCAGTAGAAACTCCTCCTCAATTTACTTAGATTTCTAACTATTTCAAATTTATCTTTTTTAGTATTAGAGCAATTTTTTGAAAACAAAATATACCGATTTTATGCAAAAAAAAAAAAAAAAAAGCTATCACTTAATTTCTATGCGAAGATCATTATTTTAAACTTTTAAACGTTATATTTTAGAAACTTTTTGTAGCATATATAAATCCTAAATTAACCAAATGATTTGATTGAAAGAAACTTCACCGAAAAGAGCTATCGATAAAAGACGTAGAATATGAAAAAATAAGATATCTCCACCAAAGGTTTGATATGTGACTCTGCGGAAATTTCTCCAACTATTGAAAATAAAACCAGGTTGACACCTGATCTGGAATCACAGTTTGAACAAGAAATTTAGTTTGGTATTATTAAATGGTGATGCATTGTCGTAAAACCTGTCAGCAAGCCTTGTAATTTCTAGAAATTTCTAGACCATATTCACGCATTCCCATATATTCGATCAAGGTCTTTTTCGGGGTTAAAAAAAATGAGAGAACTGAAGTAATAGACAGTTTATGACATATTTCTTAAGTTTTGCATAAGTTTTGGAGCTGATCTAAGATGTTTGATAGCCATTTAATTTTGCTTTTGAGCTATTTATTCCAAATGGAAAGTATTGCAGTTTTGTGAGCTGCCGCTTTCTCTTAGTGCATTTAACGAACACTGTTCAAGAGTACCTATGAGGCTAATTTCCGATTTATTTGAGAATATTCTATGGATGCTTCTTTAAAGACTTTTCAAGTGCTTTGGAATTATGTTATATTTTTGGATGCTGCTGCGGTTTTGCTTGGTTCCCTTTTAGAAGATCTGTACATTGCTTTATTTAGAACTCCTGATTTGCTTAGATTGTAAATATATTGCTTTTTATTTGTTTCACTCAGTATTTAGTCACTAACAAACTTGGAATTTGTAACAGTTGGAATTTATTCAATTCCAATTTACTTATTATCGCCAGTCATAACAGTTGGAATTTACTAAAATATAATGCCTAACAGTTTAAAAGAATGATTTTCAAATAGAACTATTTATCGGATTTTTTTCGAATTATAGCCTATGTTACTCAGTAAGAAAGCACCTTTCATATAATGAAAGAATTTTTCAAATAGGTGCAGTCGTTCTGGAGATTACCTCGAACATATAAACACACAAAAATCCGCCCTCTCTCTTTATAATATTAGTAAAGATAATCTGGGATTTAGGTCAGGTTGTCACGTAATACCAATCGTTCTCATGATATTTTGGATAAACAAGAAAATAGCTTTCAACATTCAGATTTGTACATTCGTTAATGTTTATACACATACGCACATTTGCTTGATAATCACATTTTAAATCAATTGCCTGTTCCTGAACATGATCAGAGTTCAGAAAGATCCACATACGCACATTTTCCCCCATCTCAAAACCTAATTTTTCAATTTTTCAATATTTATTTTATTGTTTTATTTATTTTTGACCCTTTTTTCACATTAATTTTAAAATATACTTAACTTCCTATTTTCTTCTTTCATTTACTTTTACGGGAAAGTAGGTTTAAAAAGAAGAATCAGTGCCTGAGTCGTCATTTTAATCATATGAATTGAGCAAGTTACTTAGCGCCAATTTTAATTTGCTCATATCGTTAAAATATGTTTTTAAATTCTTTAAGATTTTAAAAGAAAGTAATTAAGCAATACTTCCAACAAGCCTAAACCTATAGTTTATATATACATATATATATTTCAAGTCGTCTCTCATCACAGAAAAAACGGAGGATTAAAATTCTAAACTAAACGTTTTCAAATTTTTAAGATATTTAAATTTTCACCTTCTTCTTCAAAAATTTCTAAGTATTATAACTTAGATTTAAAGAAAAAGTAATAAATTAAGAGATTGTATGAAAAATTACTCTTACAGATTGTCAAGAGACAAAATGATAGATGAAATAAATTTTAGTCATGATACATTTTCTTGAAAGCGATGATTTATTTTCAGCTTTTAATGGGGCTTACAATATTTCTCCGTGAATATGATGCTTTCATTACTCAATTACTTAAAGGCTAATTAGTCTAACGATTATGAAGTATCATTAAAGATAGAAATAGCAATTTAATATTATAAAAGTAAACTATATGATTAGGATGAAAAAAACAAAGGTTTAACTTTTTATATGTTTGGATCATAGACTTAAAATCTTGAATGAAAGTTATTGAATTAATGGGTTGAAATACATAGCAAAATTTTCCATTCATTGAGCTAAGCTTGAAATTGAAGTCTTTTGTCATAACTCCATCTATCATATGAAAATAGATCGACTTAGAGGAAGGGTTTGGTTATGATGTTCATAAGATACGATAAATAAATTAATTTCCTTCTCTTGTTTATTAGGTTTAATCCACAGTTTTGTTTTAGGGACTTATCTTTTTTGGCAATATTTTCAGTACAGATAGTACATCAAATCTATGAGTGAAAATTTATTTTATAGGGAAATTCATGTGTGAAAAAACTTTGTTTAAAATTTCATTTACATGTTTAACCTTTTGAAAACAACACCATATATTTCTTGAATCGTTTCATCGTGCGATACTGCCAAATCTATTCCACAGAAGTTAAATTAGTTTTACTTTCCTAAACTTTGAAAGTATGTTTTTCTGAAAGAGCATGCTTAAAAACATAGGATTTGACCATTTTTTTAAATAATTTGACAAAGTTTACTATTTATAAAACAATCTTTCAGTCAGTGCGCAGACTCAATTTCATTTTCTACGCTTCTGCACATGACATCACAAATGATAAACTGCCATTCGCTGTTGCCATCCGCGCAGAGAGTAATATTTAATTCGCTTCTTTACTCACATGTATGGCAAGGATATATGGTTGATAACAAGCATAGAGCGCAATATTAAATTTGCTTCTTGATTATCATAACGTGGAATCGCGGTAGAGAGCAAGAGTAAGCGTTCAGTGCGCCAATGGAATACGCGCCTCAGTTCATCATTTGTGACGTAATAAAGACCACGCCTTGTTTGAAAAATAGGACATTTTAAAAAATTAATTAAAAAGTAACTGTTGGGAAAATGATAGCATTTTTTGGGTCCATGTTATTTTTTTTGCTCATTCTATCAACTTCAGTGACTAAAAGTAGTACTTTTGACTGAAGGAAACCACCTCATTGTTATACTTTATACGTATTTGGTGTAACGTAAAACGGGGGAACATTGCTCCTCTATGAATAGCATTGCTCCAAAAAGTGTAAACGTCTTTTCGGTCTCGAATTGGCATCTTGCCCTCCTATTTACTGTTATCTTCTACCTAGTTGAAAGAAATTCTGTATTGTCAACCACTTCGTCACTGAAGACCACGAAAATCAGTAAAAAAAAACTTATCCACTTTTTGGAGCAATATTATCCCTAGAAGAGCAATGTTGACCCGTTTTACGGTATCAAAAAAATTATTTAAGCATTTTTGAATATATTTATTTGTAGTTGACTCGTGTTTATGTATTAAATGGGAAAAAATGCTAACTGATTACTTAAGCATAAAAACATTTGAAACATAAAAAAATATTTTTAAGTGGAACAATCATTTACAATTACGGGTCCATGAAAAGGTGCATAATAATATCAGGATCCACATTTTCTTCATTGTTTTTTAAACAATATTTAAAAATTTCTGAAATATTTTGGAGAAATCAGTGGTATTTCTACCATAAAAGTTTTTAAAAAGAACTTAATTCATAAATTCCAGATTTATACGAAGTTCATAGCACATTATCTACGAAAGAACCATTTTCAACAATTGAAAAGTATGAAATAAAACATAAACTGGAACTTATTATTCAATGTTGTTATTTCATTAGCAATATATGAGGCAATGAAATGTAAAATGAAGTGTGAAATGTCAGCAAAGAGATATAAGTGGACAGTTTCAAGTTTTGCGTAAAACGTGTTTAAAGTTTCGGTCCTAGTAGGCTTTCATTGACAAGTTTTTCTGAATCTTGTTGCATAGCAGCATTTACCACTACTAGTACTGCTCTTACCCCAAAACGGAGGAGAGGTTCACATACCATTTGTATAGTCTATCTCCAAATTTTTAATTTTGGCATTTACATCAATTTACTTCTCACAGCCTCAGATAACCTTAAGCGAACGCATCACGAAAGTTGATATCCACTTAATAATAAGCTTACTTAATAAAAAGCGATCAGTTAAAAAAAAAAAAACATATTTGTATTTCGTTGGATGGTGTGAAAATAACAAACTTTTCAAGGAAGCAAATAACATTTAAGAATGAGCAACGAAATGTATTTCATTGGAACATATAACTGAAAATGTAATGAAAAGTGTTAGTTAAAATGATCTCACGATACAAGACGCTGATTGAAGGGAAAAGGTTTATTGGGCATTATTTGAACAAATGAAATAATAGCTGACTACTTTACCTGAGCACTTTTTAAAAAATAAGCACATACTGTTTGTAATTACAGCAGTAAATCATGATTGATCTACAAGGGGGTTAATTTGCAGACTGCGCGATTGTTAAAAATGGTAGGGAGCGCGTAAAATATTTTTCTTCTTCTTGGGAGGAGTATGAAAGCAAATTTCCTTTTTACAGAATCTAAAAGACTTTAAAACAGTGAGGAAAAAATTTAAATGTGAAAGTTTCTTCATTTTCATGTTGGTAAATTCATGTCCAAATTAAATAAAAGTGCAGTTTTAGCACCCCGCAGTAATAAAACAGAAAAATTTGGTGGAAAATCCGGGTGCCAATGAACATCCTTAATTTTTTTGCAGATTTCTTGTCTGGTCAAGAATTGTTAAGTATCGTGTTTTAGGACGAGAGAAACGACCACCAGAAAACGATTAGTCGCATTGATTTAAAATTTACAACTTCTGAAAGACAATATTTATTTTCATTTTCTTTCTTATATTTTCCTCCCTTTTCTTACTAAACAATATTTTTGTCAATTTTATCTTGACACTTTTCAAATTTGGGAGATTGATACAACGTTACAGGGTCACGCTATTGCTTTTCGGGAGCCCTTTTTATTTCTGTTATTTGAATATATGCTCTACTGAATGTAAAAACAATTCAAAAACAATTCAAATTACCCTACCAGAAAATTTCAAGCAATGCTTTTAAAGAATAGATTTCCTTGGAGAAATGTTTTTTGCACTTTGGTGCCGTAAGTCTCTAGATAAATTCAATCGAAACAATCTTATATATTCTCAAAATACTTGTTCTTCTTAGTTTGAGAAGAGCAAGCTCTGCCGATGTGAAAAAGTGCACTAAAATGCTTTTTTCCCCCCTTAAAAAACGTTTCTCAACACTATGTTTTATTTCGGTCAAAAACATACTTTTAAGCTGATCTCCATCAAACCTACCGCTTTATTAAAGATTGCTGTTTTAAATTCTCTTTTTTTTTCTTCCTGTTATTATTTGAACGGTTTCAAATTTCAAAATTAATTTCAATATAAAGCATTTCTGATGTTTTCCAATTATTATTTTTTTAAGTTAAAGTTACTGTAATCACCTGTGATTCATTTTACTAAAGTTATCGCTTGATACAGTGATTGACAAGGGGTGTGGTGCATACCCAAAAATATGAATATACATTAACGCTATATTTAGGCATACTTAGTTTCATTTTTAATCTTATTATATCTGTAAATGTAGCTTGAATAAATATAAATACTTCGGAAAATTTCTTTACTGAAGATTTGCTGTGCGACTCGTATTCAACATGCGGTGTTTCCAAAATTATTATTATTATTATTATATTTTTACAATGTAAAAATGTTTTTAGAAATAAAATTTATAGGAGTGAGTTCAATGCTCTGGTTTTACGCAGAAAAATAAGCGAAAAAATTGTAAAACAATTCTCTAGAAAAAAAGATCGATTTTGATTTTAAAAAAAATATCTTAAGCGGGAATACCCCCAAGATTCTCCCAACTTGCAACAAATGTTCATGTTTTTGAACTTTTCAATTTCTATAGCCCTCAAAGGAGTTTTAACTGTTAATATAAAACTCTGCTTCTCCGCTAAATAAAAATAATGCCTGTGAAACTGTCAAAAACGGGGGGGGGGGGGGGGGGGGGGAGAGCTATCCCAAAAAAATGGGAGGTGATGGGAGAAAATAATATTTGGGTTAAGTGGGGGACACTCTTTACATAATAATCAGCAAGAATATGGAATCAGAAGCATTTGGAAGGTATTTTGTTTTTTTAATTGTTTTTTAGCCGTGCAGTGTTACCAATATTAAGTTACTTTACATTTGCAGCAGTTTCAAAAATCTCTGTTAAATAGGTTTTAATTATTAATTACAAGTGAAACTATAATTTAAAATATTAAAAGTAAGAGCTCGTATTTTTTTCTAAAAGGAATCGGAATATATGCTAAAACGTTTCTATCCATGTGCGGTTAAAATCTGTATTTCAAAGAATTGTCATTGATAAATATTGCTTCCTAGCTGTACCTGTACGGCTTTGCCCGTAGTAGAAAATTAAAAGGTCATTTGGTTCTCCTGTATATTTACAAACAATGGATGATGAATCTCTCGCCAATTTGCTACGTTAATTGCTTGCTCATGTTACGGTTCCACGTTATAATAATTTGGTAATTTACTCTTCACTTTATGATAATTTGTCCGATAAAATGTTCTTAAAATTGGAATAAAAAAGGAACAAAATCGAATTTTTGAAAAATCACTTCAAGGTGCACACCCCCATGTTACAAACTTTTTGTGCCAAATTTCATGAAAATCTGCCTAACGGTCTAGACGCTATGCGCATCACAGAGATCCAGACAGAGATCCGGACAGAGATCCAGGCAGAGAGACTTTCAGCTTTATTATTAGTAGAGACAATGCACATAAAGAACGCGTAGTGAATATTTAAAACAAAAGTAGAACTTCTGAAAAGTATTTGATAAAGAATAAAAGGCAAATCAAATGAATGTAGGAAATGCACAAACAAATGCAAATAATTTCACACGAAAAGTTTTACTTGTGCATTTCTCACATTGCTCCATCTTTGTGTTTGAATATTTTCCCTTTTTTTTTGCGCAAATAATAATTACTCATAATAACAACCTCAACAGGTGGGAAAAAACAATCTTTAAATTAGGCAAATCTTTCTGATTTGAAGTTCACCTCCCCCAACCTTTTTGCCTTTTCAAAGAGTTAAGTGCTTTACCTTACGTGCCTCTTTAGTTTATACGTTATTACCCTTATATGCACGTGCTTTTAATCTATCATTGTTTCAATTTGCTTGGAAATATCATTGCAGCTTGCATAGACAACGTTTAAGTAGTATAACTTACAACGGAGATGTTTTCAAGAAATAAATGATGATATTTTTATTCATTGATTGAGTAATCACATTTAAAAATATTGTGGAAGCTTTTAATAAAAACACTGGTCTTTAATTTTAAGAACTCTAGATCTTCTCCAAGGAATTACGCCGTTGTAATTATTTTTGTGGTTAACACCGGTTTCAATTTTGCAACAAAAAGATAAAATTCTTTTAAATAGTTCCAAAAGTTGAAACTAATTTGATCATTATCTAAAACCCTATTAGACCATGCCTTTTTCTAGTTACCAAAACTTGCTCATTAAAACTTTTCGTCTTTCACGAAGACTCAAATTTCGCTTTTCGCCGAATGCGAATCGATAATTTCTTTCGACTTCAGTTCCGCGGGTTTCTTCTGATGGAGACAAATTACGAGCAGCACATGTGTCTCTTATCTCGGCTATAAATCGTCCTCCCGGTTTCCAGTTATGGAGCCCCAACCTCTTTCCCCAACATTTGCTCGGATTGTTTGTCCAATTGCATCACTGATTGGTTCCCAAATCTCACCTGAGAATGAATTTAGGATCTTCGTTTGCACACAATAGTCGGGAGATTTCTTCGTCGTTGAGGCCTTTTGCGCACCTTCTGTAGTGTAGTCGAGTTACATAAAGTGAAACGAATCCGGCGGAAAAGATCCGCTCTTAAATCTTCTGAAAACTTCGGCAAAGCCAGACAGATTGTTATTCTGTTGTGAGGAAGATTTTAGGGATGGTCGTAAAAGGACTTCAAATAAAAAGAAATTGTTGTTTGCGACATTAAATAGTAACCTTTGATAAAGATTTATTTTTCAGTCACGACTTCTGAATAGTTAAGTCCTCATTTATCGAATGAAATTTTGACGAAAATGTCCATCATATATTACATAAAGTTTCCAGATTTCTAAATGGTAGAAGTGGAAGTAAAGTTGAAGCAAAGGAAAATCTCAAATGTAGACATTGGTAAATTTCCATAAAGCAATAAATGTATGAGAATTTTAGCTCATGTTAACACTTTTAAATTTCGTTTTGAATTGAGTAATATTTTTCTTAACATTTAGCAGTTGGTTACTCTACTGAAGCGATACGAATTATTTTGAAATTATACCTAAGCAAAATATTTTTGCAATTAAAAAAAAAAAAAGCTGGAAGCCGAAGGCACCCAGCTTTCGAACCATTCAAACTTCAAACTCAAATTTCTTCTTGAGTTGAGGAATATTTTTAGTAACGTTTAACAGTACAGTCGAATTCCGACTTAGAGGCGTTCCAAGACCCCTCGCGTAAGTCGAAATTTCGCGTTGTGGAAAAGTGTATGCTTAAATTTTTTTATAAATACATACCTAATTATTTTAGACACTTGTTAACACCAGCTCAAACTGTTTTAAACTGTTCCTTAACTATTCACTACCGTTTCTTACATAAAAAAACTGAATTTTTATTTGTATTTTTTAAAAAGCTGTTTTAATCAACATAAAATATTGTTACGATGTACAAAATCAGTGACCTACGGGGAAAAGAGAGACATTATATAAACCAGTACGGTACCTACAGTATGTAGTAATAATAAAATGATGTATTATAATAATACTGTGCAGTAGATATGCAGATGATATTTGTAACTTTAAAAAATGAAGATGTTGAGGAGATTTATGCTGCGTGATCAAATTGTTATTCTAATATATTTTTAAATACAGTTGCTTCTCTAGTTCTTTTATAACGTTTCCTTCTATGACCTCACTCCTCTCTTCCTGATTTTCTTAATTCTCAATGCAAGAGCAGCTTCCATTTTCATGATTTTTGCATTTTGCTTAGACATTACTCGGCGAACTTTTACGGATTTCCTTTCCTTGACTTTTAATTGCACATATGGAAGATTCACTCATACCTAATTGTCGCACTACCTTCGGCGCATTTTTTAGTTGTTCAAGCACATCGAAAGTCTTTAGCTTTTCTTTAATTGTCATTTTTTCTTTTCTTTCTGTCTTTACAGACTTTAGATGGAACAGTGTTCTTAGGTATCATTATATTTCATTAACTTTTGCGTTGAGAATGAAAAAAAATATGGTAAATGTGGAGTAGTTATTTGCATACACAAACAAAGCTTTGTTCAGACTAGTACGGCGTCGGAACTTTTGCTGCCAGTGATGCTAAAGGGATGAAGGTACATTCACGAAAAAAAATATTTTTAGTAGCCAATAACAAAGCCAATACTTTCACACTGTGATTTACTTCTGAAAATTTTCGTGTTGCGGGCGAGGAATTTGCGTTAGGTCTAAAATTATTTATTGGTGAAAAAATCGCGTTATATTGCCATTTCGCGTAAGTCGGATCGCGTTGTAGCAGGAGTCGACTTAGGTTACTTTACTGAAGCAATATGAATTATGCTAGAATTACACCTAAGCAGTACATTTTGTTACCTAAAGCAAAGAAAAAGCTAGGAGCCAATGGCACCCAATTTTCTAACCAATCAAACTTCAAACTCAAATTTCTTCTTGAGTTGAGGAATACTTTTTAGTAACAGCATTTAGCAGTTGGTTATTCTACTGAAGCAACATGAATTATGCTGGAATTACACCTAAGCAGAGCATTTTGGCGACAAAAGCAAAAAAAAAAAAAACAAAAAAAAGCTAGGAGCCAATGACAACCAATTTCCGAACCATCCTAACTGGAAACCCAAAGAAATTTCTCTACCTAATAAAACTTGACGCTTGAAAAAAAAAAAAAAGAAATTTTTAATCATCCAAATCTTTTAATAACATTTATCATATTAGGGGCTTGTTCACAAATGATGCTACGCTTCGACCTTTTTAGGTAAACGAAAAAGAAACTTCAGGCAATTTTCGGAGCGATATTGTCCCGTGCTCATGCAGAATGCTGCAGAGCAGAAATTAAAATGGTGGTGCGCTACTAAAATGGTAAAGGTTTGTTAAACTAGTTTGACATTCCGCTCTCAGTTTGCTGCCGTTCCTGACCCTTAGAAACCATATAGTTGGTATATCTGACACCTGCATCCCCATTGAAAAAGGTAATTTGTTTCTTTTGGAAGGCGAAAAGGGAAAACACCCTTTAAGGGAGACTAGGGTAAATGACAGTTTATGACAAGGGGGAGGGAGGGGGTACTAATTAGTGTGATATCAAGTTTTTTTTTTCTCATAAGAATATGTTAAGAAAGGTAGCCTGATATGTGACAAAAGGGGTATTAGCGTTAAGGTAAAGTGTGACACTTTGAAAAAAAGGAGGTTGGGTCAAAAATGTTGAAAAAAAGTATCACTTGATTTATAGACAGTCCTTTAGTGCTTGCACCTGATATTTTTAGATGTTTTGTATCAAATTGCGACAACTTTCTTACTACTAGTTTCTACAACTTACTACAACTTTTTACAACTTTTTCTACAACTTACTACAACTTTGTCTACAACTTTCTACAACTACTTACTACAACTTTTTTACTTACTAGCTTACTTTTATTTTAATGAATTTAAGAACAACATTGAAACTAAATATATCAATACTTACGAGCAGTCTGGCTTTTCCATGGACTGGCAGGTGATTACCCAACTCGCTATTAGGAACAGGAGACTGCAGAACTGTAGAGAATAAGACATTGTCCAAGTGTTGCGGTGATTTCGTTTCTAAACCTGAAATCAGAAACATGTTTATAATATAATAACAAATAATTAAGTGTTACCTGTATTGGGTGGGGGGGGGGGGGGATCAACAATATGCAACTTGTCTTATTTTGTACTAGTGATACCCGCACGACTTTACCCGTAATAGAAAATTAAAAGGTCTTTTGGTTCGTCTGTATATTTACAAATAATGTGTGGTGAATTGGCTTGTACCCATGTTACGGTTTCACGTTATGATAATTTCGTAATTTACTCGTCCATCTTATGATATTTTTGTTCTTAAAATTGGATTAGAAAAAAAACCACATCGAATTTTCGAAAAATCGCTTCGAGGTGCCATGGTACAAACTAACTTTGTGCCAAATTTCATGAAAATCGGCCGAACGGTCTAGGCGCTATGCGCGTTACAGAGATCCTGACAGACAGAGATCCGGACAGACAGAGGGACATTCAGTTTTATTATTAGTAAAGATTATGCCAAGATCATTCGAGTTATTTTTCTCTAAAACTTGGAGCAAAAAATAGCTCAGAACAGGGAATTGGTTATTGCAACACTAGAAGTCATGTTTCTAAAAGTTAATTTTGTACTTTGTATTGCTCTTTTTAGCAAATTTTAGATACAAATTCGCTAAAAAAGGTGACCAATCCATTTCAAGTTTTAGATAGGCTAAGGAAGCTTTAGGTAAGGAAAAGGGAGGGGATATAGGGGTTTCAATTTGTGTAACTTCAATTTGTGTCTGGAACGACTGTTTTGAAGTGAAAGCGGGTACGACAACTGTTTTAATCACGATCTAGGCAACCAAAAAGAAGTTCTTCGTTCCGCTGGAAGAAATTGACGATTGTTTTAATAGATTAAGAAACTAAAACGCGGATTTTTTTAAAATGTTTTTCTAATTTGCACGATTTTAAAACAACTTGTTTACAGTATCAAACGAGACATTTTGACTCCTTATATCCATAAGAATCAAATAGAAGAATGTTTTGGTTTTGCAAGTTTAAACGAAAATGACTCTTTTGTGATAATGCATTATAAAGAAAAAAGAACATTTTATTAATTTAAAATTATTATAAAAAAAAGAACAGGACAACGCAAAAAAAAAACTAAAGTGCTGAATGTAACAGTTTACACCATGCTCAACGAATTCATGTGACATTAAAAAAAAGAAGAGAAAAGAAAAGAAAACTAAAAATAGTCCAACTATTGAACAAACACAAATAAAAAAGCATTATGGAATTAAAAATGTGCTGAATTTTTAGAAAAGGACTAGAGGTTCCATTCCATTGCAGCAGTTCAAAACTAAATCCCAAGTTTTAAAGAATCATATATTGTAGCGAAAACGTCAAAATAAAAACATGGGAGAAGATCTCTGCCACGTTTCTTCAAAGATCACTTTACTATATGATGTTTCTTTCAATTGTGTATTTTCTTACCTTTTTTCAAAGAGCAAATTGTGTAAAGGGAAATGTTTTAAAAAACTTTCAGTATTTAATACGTTTGAAAAAAATTTCTTGTTTTTTTTTTTTTTTTTTTTTTTTTTTTTTTTTTTTTTTTTTTGCTTCCTTTTTGAGGAAGAAAGAAAATAATACTATCGAAAACTAAAAAAATTCCAGTTACCCGAACGTTTCTGATTACTTGAATGCCAGTCAGATGTGAAAATTGAATTTCAAAACATTAGTGTGTTTTCAAGTGATTTAAGAAAATCCTACGAAGTTGCTTAAAAGAAAGGCCGGGGGTAAAATGTACTACCCAACTATCATTACCTTTTTCTTCGGTTCCTTATGAAACTTGTTCGTTTATCAGGAAGAAATACATATCGAGAATTCGTCACGTGTCGTCGTTCTAAAAGTGAAAAACTATTTTGAACAGCACAAAAAATAAAAACACCTAACACGAACGTCAAGTCGAAAATTTTGCTTCAAAAAATGACCTTGACCAATAGGTTAAGAATTTCATCAAAAACATTTACGATAATACAAAAATATTCGTTTCGGTTATCTAATCTTCTTGCTTCATAGCTTTGACCCTCTTGTTTTTGAGTAAGCTAGCAGTTGCAGGTATGTTATCACGTGATCAAAGTCTGTTGAATAAAATGCGATGAAATTCTGCATGTTTGTCAACTTCAAAATATTTTTTTTCTTTTAAAACTTGACCTCTTACCTCCACCCCTCCTCTCTTTTGTATTTGGAGGAGGTAAAAACAAACTGCAGGCATTCAGGGGGCCACAAGCTTTGAGCCACAATTTCTTTATTTCAAACTGTTCCACTCATGTCTTAATAATTTTATTTATGTATTTATTTATTTATTTATTCATTTTGTGGGTAACACTCCTAAACAATTATATAGTTAAAGGAAATAACCAACATATTGTAGCACAAGATACAGATTGCTGCAGAGACGTGTTTCGCGGTTTCAAGGAACTCATTTTTCAGTGCAAAATAGTGAGCTTTCGGATGTAAAGATCACTATTTTGCATTAAAAAAAGGGTTCCTTGAAACCCCAAAACACGTGTCTGCAGTATTCTGTAATTTTGTGCTCCAAAACGTTGGTTATACTTCTCTGCACAAAGGTATATATTTATTTCTTATTGTATAGTTGTCCAAAATCAGGAAATCATAATTATTAAGTCCATTCAAAGAGATTTTGTAAACTCGGTTTTTAGCAATCTAGCCCTTTACAGCAGCGCTTTTCAACCTCTTTTGACCCGTGGACTGGCCAAGAGATTTTTTAAAATTCGCGAACCGGCATTTTTTTTTTCTTTTTTACTTCCTTTTACAAAAAAGGAAGTATTGTATTCGCGAAAACATTTTCACTCAAAAATCGTCCTTAATTTCCATTTTTCTCACCCCCGAATGAATGTTGAGTTTTTTTTTCGACCCGACCACACGTGGATATATGCCTAGGAACGTACAGACACAAGAAATATCCATTTTGACGACCCCCGAGTTAATTACAACGAATTTTCTCGTGACGTCTGTATGTACGTATGTATGTGCGTATGTGCGTATGTATGTATGTGTGTATGTATCTCGCATAACTCAAAAACGGTATGCCCTAGAAAGTTGAAATTTGGTACGTGGACTCCTAGTGGGCTCTAGTAATGCATCTTTAATTTTGGTTGCATTCGGATGTTCCTAAGGGAGTCTTTTGCCCCTTTTGGGGGGGGGGGGAAATCATTGTTAATTTCGATGTAAACTCAAGTTGTGTTATAATTTGTCGGACACTTGGCGATATATCTCCAGTCTTTTGGTTGCCAAGTTTTGTCGCCAACTTGGCGACAAATTTGGAGATTTTTTAATTTTTTTTTTAAATTGGTTTTAGTTTGGCCACTGTTGGTGATATTTAGAGAGTAAATAATTGAATAACTTTAAAATTGCCAATAATGGGGAAATACCATTAAATTGGAGTAAAAGGAATTCATGTGATGCACACATCAGCTTGTTTTTTTTTTTCCTCTCTCTTCCTTTCCTTTTACCTTTTTTTTCCACAAAAAAATTTAAAAAAAAAAAAATTGTAATTGCGTACCGTAAAATACATGTGAATTTTGTTCATGGACTGGCGGGGTTCATTCCATTTTTACTTCCTTTTACAAAAAAGGAAGTATTGTATTCGCAAAAAAAATTTCACTCAAAAATCGGCCTTAATTTCCATTTTGCTCATCTCCGAATGAATGTTAAGTTTATTTTTCAACCCGACCACACGTGGATATATGCCTAGGAACGTACAGACACCCGAGATATCCATTTTGACGATCCCCGAGTTAATTACAACGAGTTTTCTCGTGACGTCCGTATGTACGTATGTATGTACGTATATGTGTATGTGTGTATGTATCTCGCATAACTCAAGAACGGTATGTCCTAGAAAGTTGAAATTTGGCACATCGACTCCAAGTGGGGTCTAGTTGTGCACCTTCTCTTTTGATTGCATTCGGATGTTCCAAAAGGGGTCTTTTACACCTTTTTGGGGTAAAATCATTTTTAATTTCAATGTAAACTCTAGTGGTGCTGTAATTTGGCAAACACTTGGCAAATTTTTTTAATCTGGTTTCAATTTGGCCATATTTAGAGAGTTAACCATTGAATCACATTAAAACTGCCAATATTGGGAAAATTTATCTGCATAAAACGTTTTCTTTGCATCGCTTCGCAACAGACTTGGAATGAAAGTATTTAAAGTGTTTTTTTGCTCACTCCGAGCCACTATTATCTTTAAATTGGAGTAAAAGGAAGTCATGTGATACACACATCAGCTCGTTCATTTTCTCTTTACAAAAACAACTTTCAACTCGAGAACCGTAAAATACTCTTGAAAACTTTTGCGAATGACTGAGGTTTATTTTCCCTTTCTACAAAATATAATAAAAAATGAATTAATAAATATATAAACAAAACTTGGTGTTAAAGAATTGTAAAAAAAATAATATTATGATTAAGATAAGTAATTATTCTAATAATCATAAAGATGAAAATTACTGAAAAATCATAGATAAGTACGAAAATTAATCACGAAACTCACGTAAAAGGTTTCATCAAATAGGATACTTTTTTCATTTATATTTTTTTTCTTTATGAGTAAGAAATTTTTTTTACGTGGACGTGCAAGAACATCTGGGGACCGGTCAAATTTTTCTGCGGACCGGGGCCGATCCGCCGGACCACCGTTTGAGAATCGCTGATTTAAAGTAACTTTGAGCTGCGTCAGAAATGGGATGCAAAATGAATTATTTTGATAAATATAGTACAACTTCAGTGTAGTGCAATAAATTTTCTAAATGTTAAAAAACTCCCCTTTGGTACTTCACAACATCACAAGCGCATTTCAAAATAATTTTCAGTGCCTAAATACAAGTTATGTGCAAAATGCATTTAAAGAAAATCTGCAGAAAAAAATGGTGAGGTTTTAATTCTTTTGAAAGTATTTTATTCACTTTCACACGTTTTCCCAACGCTGACTAATAGTCACGCTTATAAATAATACTGATCCTCAGGTATTTTAATCTTAATGATTGTAGTTTTCAGCTCCAATCATTTTTTTTTTCTCGTAATATCTCCCAAAAAAACAATACATGCGTTTCTTTTGCTTTTTTTTTTTTTTTCAGAAATGATGCCTTCTTCTGTGTTTCCCCAGCTCTAATCTCGTAGATTTTTATGAGTTTGAAACCAGATATATTTTTTTACATAATTTATTTTTCATTGCTAGTCAAAAACAAATGCATCAAATGTTCAAAGTTTTTTTTGAAACATCACAAACTTAAACTTTCAATCAAAAGGTCCCACTAAAATGCATTCATAGATACTAAATCAACTTGTTTACAATGGGGTCGTTTCCAAAATTTTAGAAGTATTTTTTTCTGAAAGAGCATGCTTAAAAACATAGTATTTGACCATTTTTAAAACAATTTGACAAAGTTTAAATTTTTTTTAACAATTATTTTTATTGGTGCGCAGATTCAATTTAATTTTTTACACTTCTGCTCATGGTATCACAAATGATGAAATGCCATTTACTGATACCATTAGCGCAGAGCGCAATATTTAATTCGCTTCTTTACTCACGTGTACGGGTAACGATATAGTTGATAGGGTCTGGTGGGGGTAAAGTGGTCATATAATCGTATGTTTTCAACTTATGTGAATAATAGATACAATAAATTCTTTTAACATTTAAACTATTTTTGTTTTTATTTTACATTGCATTATTAAAGAACACAGTACATTGAGTTTTAGGAAAATAAATATTTATTTAAGTAGTTTTACAACACTTTCTTTTCCCTTTGTATTTATGACCACTTTACCCCATGGGGTGGGGGAAAGTGGTCATAGCATGGGGTAAAGTGGTCATAGTTCAAAATAGATTCAAAACCTTTATAAACAAGCCTAATATTTGTATATTTCGGTTATTTTTACAGTTACAAGTATATGCACAAGCATATGTGTGTATACACGAGTATATACGTGTCGTGTAAACATTAGTAAACACTTTCATATATGAGTAGATACATGTACGCATCAGATACATGCATGCACGTGCCTACTCAAGTATATACATGTATACAAGAGTATATAAGCATGCATACGTGATTACTACAGGAGTGTATACGTGTACAGTAGACGTATACACGCATATATAAGTGTACATACACACATACACTGGTATCACGAGTTAATTCGTGGATACATCCCGTGCATGTTTGTACGTGTCTACTTACACACACATATATATATATATATATATATATATATATATATATATATATATATATATATATATATATATATATATATATATATATATATATATATATATATATATATATATATATATATATATATATATATATATATATATATATATATATATTGTGAAGCACGAGTATATACGTATGTATACGTGCAAACACGATTATATACCTGTATAGACGTATATACGTACATTTACGTGTATACACCAGTACATGTATGTATATGCGTACATTTACGTGTATACACCAGTACATGTATGTATACACGAGTATTTAAGCTTATATACATGTGTGCCTGCAGAATGAGCAAAAAAAAGCTCTTGGGCAAAAATCTTACGGAGTTTGAAAGGGAAGGATAAGAAGCTAAGAATTATGAGGTACTTACGTTCGCTAACGCGCTACATGCACACAAAGACAGAAACGGATGGATGCAAAAAAATCGCAATTTTGTTACACAAAGATGAGATGAAACTTTTTCAAAAGTTTCGTTATTGCAACAGAGAGTGCTTAGTGATTGCGACGCACATGTATTACAGCTGCAGACCGCAAATTTCATCAGTCGCTTTAAAACCTTCTTGAGACCTAAAATGTTGTGTAAAATTTTCCTTGTGTAATATATAAATTTGTGAAATGTTTTGCATCCATCAGTTTCTGGCTTTGCGTGCATGTAGCGCGTCAGCATTGTGTTTGTGACCATATGTTCCTTACGATTCTTGCTTCTTATCCTCCCCTCTTACACATTTTAATAATTTGCCTAAAAGTTTAAATTCACCCTGTTTACTTGTATGTTGTATGTTTGCATGTAAGTGTCTAGTCGAGTACGTTCGCGTATATTCGTGTCTACCTGAGTATATAAGTGTTTACGAGTAAGAGTGAATATATACCTGTAAAGTCGAATGTATATCTGTACAGATTACAAATATTTGCAGATACTCATATACGTATTTATTGGTGCTTTTATGTGAATACGTACGTCTATATACGTGCCTATTCGAGTATATGCGTATGCATATGCATATACTCGTAAATTTAACCCCATTTACTATAAAAACAATACATATTAAGTGAAATTACTACTTAATTTATATCTGTCTTATACTTAACGATTAAGTGGCATTAGAAGAACAATACTTGTTTTAAGCCTAATATTATGACCACTTTACCCCATCTTACTTAAATTGTTCTAAAAAATTATCTAAAAGAGATTCAGCTAACTGCTATTAAGTAAGAGTTCTTGAGACATGTAGGAAGCTTCCTATGCAGTCAATCTGTTCATAATTGTAACAAACAAAATTTCCCAAGGAAGTTAAAAGAGGTGTTTAGATTTAAAAACTTTTCATATTCACACTAAATATTTTTTTTCACCAAATAAAATTTTGCCAGTTGTAAAATTTTGTATTCAAAATGTAGTTTCTAACTGCCTTACTCTAAAATAAAATTTTCACATTCATTCGAACATTTATTTCTAAGCTATAGCCATTTATTTGACGAATGACCACGTTACCCCATTGACCACTTTCCCCCACCAGACCCTAACAAGCGTAGAGCGCAATCTTTAATTAGCTTCTGAGATATCATGAGCTGGAAACGCGGTAGACAGCAAGAGTCAGCATTCAGCGTGTCAGTGGAGTACGTGCCAAAGTTCATCACTTGTGACGTCATAAAGACCCGCCATGTTTAAAAATTTTGACATTTTAAAAAATTAACTAAAAATTAAACGTTTTGAAAATAAAAATTTTCTTCTTTCCATGTTTTCTTTTTTCTTTTCTTTCTTTTTTACTTCTTTTTACAAAAAAGGAAGTATTGTATTCGCGAAAAAATTTTCACTCAAAAATCGGCCTTAATCTCCATTTTTCTCACCCCCGAATGAATGTTGAGTTTTTTTTTTTCGACTCGACCACACGTGGATATATGCCTAGTAACGTACAGACCCCAGAAATATCCATTTTGACGACCCCCGAGTTAATTACAACGAATTTTCTCGTGACGTCTGTATATACGTATATATGTGCGTATGTGCGTATGTGTGTCTGCGTGTATGTATCTCGCATAACTCAAAAACGGTATGTCCCAGAAAGTTGAAATTTGGTACGTGGACTCCTAGTGGGCTCTAGTTGTGCATCTTTAATTTTGGTTGCATTCGAATGTTTCTAAGGGGGTTTTTTGCCCCTTTTTGGGGGGAAATCATTGTTAATTTCGATGTAAACTCAAGTTGTGTTATAATTTGTCGACACTTGGCGATATATCGCCAGTCTTTTCGTTGCCAAGTTTTGTCGCCAACTTGGCGGCAAATTTGGAGATTTTTAAATTTTTTTTTTTTAAATTGGTTTTAGTTTGACCACTGTTGGTGATATTTAGAGAGTAAATAATTGAATAACTTTAAAATTGCCAATAATGGGGAAATACCATTAAATTGGAGTAAAAGGAAGTCATGTGATGCACACATCAGCTCGTTTTTTTTTTGTGTTCATTCTATCAACTTCAGTGACTAAAAGTAGTACTTTGACTGATGCAAACAACCCCATTACCTAACTATCAATTCGCAACTCCAATAAACTATAGGGGGCGCTGCAGCCACTGTTTAATGGCGGATGAAAAAGGTAAAACAAACAAATGCCGAAACTTATAACCTCCTTTGAAGCTTAATGAATGACAGTAATATTTCATCGTGCTTGTGGGAAATTTTCTTTTCTAGTCCTCTGAAATTACATTACACCATAAACTCTCTGAAGCCTGTAATTTTCTCCAAAGAACGTTTTCCGTGGAACGGAATGTTTTACCTTTTTCTTTAGGATTGTTAATCACCGCAAGGTAGCGTATTCGAGCTCTGGAGTTGCGAATGACCCATCCGTGGTGAGGTGCATGGAATACTTCAAAAATTAAATTGAAATGTAGTTCAGGCTTCTAACAATTTCAGCGTTTGAATGCTGATTTCGAAGTCGTCTGCACTTCATTATTTCGAGCGAAGCTGCTGCATATCTGTTATCTCCTCAACGCTGTTTAATCTCATAATCAAAACATCATCTGCTGAATTAATCAACAGCACTTTCCTTAATAAAATAAATGCATTAAATGGAACAATTAAGGCTAAAGGAATGAGGTGGCACAAAATGCCATTATTTCGTCATTCGTGTTCTCCGTATATTAATCAGAACTTTCCAGAATTTCCTGCTTTTAATTACGACAAACAAACCTCGTGACGTAGGGTTGTTAAGCGTCCTCGAAACTGCTGCTGGATAATTAAAGATTGCCCTCCCAAGCAAGGGTTTATGGTATTCCACGAGAAATTATAAAAATGATGTTAAACCAGTTTTGTTGATACCTATCACGAAAAATAAAAATCAGATGCAAGTGAACTTAAACTTACAAAAGATATTTCTGTTTAAAAAAAAAACGCAAATATCGTTCAACGTGTGTTAAACTTGATAAAATTGCACAAATTTCATGCTAAGCATACTGCAGATTAGTCTCATTAAACAAGTTGTCATTACACTCCATTAACATTTTTGCATTTTAATAACTCCTTAACTTGCATTTACAACGTGCGATCAACTTTGGCGACCAGTTAGTTCTCCTCTCAATGCTTTATATATATACGTGCCAATTATTGTGCCAAATTTCATGAAAATCGGCCTAACGGTCTAGGCGTTATGCGCGTCACAGACATCCAGACAGACAGACAGAGATCCAGATATCCAGACAAAGAGACTTTTAGCTTTATTATTAGTAAAAATAAAGATTCGATGAAATACAATTAGATTAAATAAAAATGCGTAATAGTTACAGAATAATGAGTGAACAAAGATACCCTTTCGATAGGCTTTTCTATGCTTGTTGCGTGCACTCATTAGTTTCTGAATTTTTTGTTGGATGCACTGTTGTTTCTACAAAAAGGGCGCTGCGGTGCTAAATCGAGTGTGCTCGAATGTTTCTTTCGGCGTCAATGTTGCTCTTCGGAATGTTTCTTTTTGCCCAATTTTTATGCACAAATCGTCGGCACCATGCGAAACTAACAAGTGTGAAAAATCGCGTTTTCCAAACCGATGGTTTTCCGTAGTTCTCAAAAAAGGCTACCTACTGGTTACGTCAAACGATAGTTATGCACAAAAAGTTATTATTAACGAGTGGATATGTGCATCACATGACTTCCTTTTACTCCAATTTAATATCATTTTCTCATTATTGGCAGTTTTAATATGATTCAATAGTTTACTCTCTAAATATCACCAACAGTGACCAAATTAAAACCGGATTTTAAAAAAAAAACGCCAAATTTGTCACCAAGTTGGCGACAAAAAACTTAGCGACCAAAAGACTGGCGATATATCGCCAAGTGTCCCCCAAATTATAACACCACTTGAGTTTACATCGAAATTAACAATGATTTCCCCCAAAAAAGGGGCAAAAACCCTCCTTTGGAGCATACGAATGCAACCAAAAAGAAGGTGCACAGCTAGACCCCACTAGGAGTCTACGTACCAAATTTCAACTTTCTAGGACAATCCGTTCTTGAGTTATGCGACATACATACATACATACGCAGATACATACGTACATACAGACGTCACGAGAAAACTCATTGTAATTAACTCGGGGATCATCAAAATGGATATTTCGGATGTCTGTACGTTAATAGGTGCATATCCACGTGTGGTCGTGTTGAAAAAAAAACTCAACATTCATTCAAGGGTGAGCAAAATAGAAATTAAGGCCGTTTTTGGGTGAAAATTGTTTTGCGAATACAATACTTCCTTTTTTGTAAAAGGAAGTAAAAATTAAATCATCGAAAATGAAACGCGTCAGACTGGAAAAAATTATTGTTTTGCTTCTCCTGAAAAGTGATAATTTTCACATTCGTTAGTTCAGCATGGTGCCGACGATATTTTCTAGTGTTCAAATCAAAGTTGTAACTTGTTTTAAAATGTTGAATTGTCGTTTTTCGAGTTAAATTTAAATTGCTCTCCCAATTACACAAATTATTCAATAGAGAATTGAACAATGCTCTTTTTTTTACGGATTGAGAAATCAAAATTTGCGTCATTAAAAACACCTGTCCTCAATGAAGATAACTTTAAAAATTATTAATTTGTTGAGAAACACTTTCAACTTTTTTTTTTTTTTTTTGAGTTAGAATAATGTTAGTCTTATAAGGCATTTTCAGAATTAAATCAAAGTCCAAAAACTCTAGCAAAAACGCTTCGATTTCTCTTTTTCACATTGTGTGATTAAAAAAAAAAAAAAAATTCTCTTCCTAGAAAAATAAACTTTGTTTTTCTGCTACTGGTTTTTAGAGATGAATCGAATGAAAAAACAGAAGATTTTTTTTTTTTTTTTTGAAAACTATTGAAATGGAGTGCATGGACAACTAGTTTTGCACAGCAGAAACAATAAAAAAACAAATTCTTCCTAATTGGCTCATTTTTTCACCGGAAGTTTTTGAGTTGAGAAATCCCAAAAAATGTTACAGCAGATATCAAATATCAGCCTCAGCTAAGCCTGAATTCCTGAGCCTAGCGTCTGTGTTTAGAACACAAGTCTTAATTCTCCGAGGGGAATGTGATTCCAGATTAGGAGAAGATTTCCCGCCGGACAGGTGGAGTGCCAGGTTCGTCCATTGGAAACGAGACTACTGTTTACTTCCGCTGACGTGGGGATTCTAATTTCTTGTTGTTGAAGAACAAAACAGGGTATTAAGCGATACTTAATAGGTATCTCTAGTGGGCTGATATAATTTGGTGAATTTTTCGCAAATAGATTTCAAGTTAGTTACATGTTCATAGTTTTGTTTTTTATTACGTTTGAAAGGAGATCTATGAAACTATATGAACTTATTGCGGATATTTGTTTATTTATTCCTTTAGAACTGCCTTATGTTTATTTTTGAGACTCAACAATGGGAAAAATGCTTTCATTGCATACTACGGAAGACGAAAGTTGTAAGATACAATTATTATAGATAAAATTGTATCCCATTGTGTCACATTATGCAATAAATTCTTTTATCGCTGCTATGTGAATATTAGTCGTGATTCATTTTCTAATGTAAGAGCAAGGATTAAAAGTTTCTGCACAAAATAAGTTTTTATTGTGTTTGAAACATCGCAATGAAGTGATAAATATATTCTATCCAATTAGCTTTATAGAAGAAAGTATTGGATTCGCGCAAATTTTCGAATTTCGAATTTTGACGGATTCGAACGTTTTGAGGTGTGCTGAGTCCATTTCGACCATTTTTGGCAAATGCCTGTCTCTCTCTCTCTCTGTGTGTGTGTGTGTGTGTGTGTGTGTGTGTCCGCATCTGTCACGTATGTGTGTGACAAGTTTTTTGTGACCGCTCTAAAGCAAAACCTACCGCATGAAATCGAACGAAATTTGGTACTCATATGTGCCCCTATGTGAACTTGTGCCCATTGGTTTTTGACCCGAATTCCTCCAAGGGTAGTGGAGCAATGAGACGTTTCTTGAGTTATGCGTTTTTGCTATTAGCCAAGAAGTAACTGACGGAATCAAACAAAATTTTGTCCATATGTTGCCCTAACAGGAACAGGTGCTGATTCAATTTTGGTGTCAATAGCTCAAACAAAGATTGAGTTATAGAACGTTTTTCGTCGTCAATTGTGACCGCTGTATCTCGAGAAATAACGAACGGAATCAAACAAAAATTTATCGACAAGAGATAATTTTATTTTGGTGTCAACAGCTAAAAAAGGGGTGGCGCAATCGAACGTTCTTTTTTTCCATAGTGAGTGCCATATCTCAAGAAGTAATGCTACGTTCTGGATGAAATTTGGAATAAATGTGAATCCATATGTAAACAGGCGTTGGTTAAATTTTGGCGCCAATCACTCCAAGGGGTGCTGATTGTTTTTTTTTTTTTTTTTTTTTGAGCAATCACATTGCTTATTGTTCTCACTTGACTGTCCTTGGCGTAACGCTGATTTTATTCCCCCCCCCCCGCCTCCCTCTGCAGCACCATCGACCGGCTCCTCCCGATGCTGCTCCTCTGGCGAAAACCGTCTCCAGGTTGCGTCCATATCCTACACACACACGCATGAAAACTTACACCTACACACACACCTACACACACACACACACCACACACGCATACACACACAAACACACACGCCTACATATACACACATCCACACACCCATTCCTATACACAGACACAAACACACACGCCTACATATACACACATCCACACACTCATTCCTATACACAGACACAAACACAGACGCCTACACACAAACACACATACACATACTCACACAAACACACACACATACCCACACAAACACACACGCCTACATATCCACACTCCGGATTGCGAAAAACATAATTTGAATTCAAAATGTCAAATTTCAAATTCATTTTTTTTTTTTTTTTTTTGAGCAATCACGATTGCTTATTGCTTTCATTTGACAGTTTTGAATTCCTATGATTTTATTTTCCCGCCAGCACCCTCTGCAGCATCACCGTCGACCGGCTCCTCACGATGCTGCTCCTATAGCGAAAACTGTCTCCAGGTTGCATCCATATCCTGCACACACGCGCATACACACACAACAACACACACGCACACACACACAAAACTACACACACGCACACACACATACACCTACACACATACACACACACAAGCACATACACACACGCATACATACAGACACCTACACATACTCACACACAACTACCCACACATTCAAGCCTGCACACAGACACAAACACATATGCCTACACACACATACACATACCCCCTACACACAAACACACATACCCCCCACACACACAAACACACACGCCTACTTACACACACACACTCGTGATTGCGAAAAACATAATTTGAATTCCAGATGTCAAAATTCAAATTATTATTATTATTATTATTATTTTTTTGCGGATAAAAGTAGTTTTATGAATGCAACAATAAGAAAGATAAATCGTAATAAACTGTCGTCTGCGTATTTCTCGTGATTTTAATTGTATAAAAATGATCGAAAATATTATCTCAAAATGATTTCAAATTTTTAACTGTTGCCATCTTATGTTTGTTGACAAATAAAATATTTGTAATTAATTCAAGCAAGTCTTTTAAAATAACTTTCAATTTTCGCTCTTTGCTTTGTTTTTGCGATAATTCGCAACTCCAGCGCTCGAATACGCTACCTTGCTGTGATTTTCAAAATTAAAGAGAAAGGTAAAACAATGCATTCCACGTGTGTCTGTTGATAAACATAGGCAGTTTGTTATGAGTATTTATTAACGCTTTCGAGGTGTCTTATATTGCTTTCAACTACAGAAATTGTTTCGTCCCTTAATAGTAATCTCGAGCTTCTCAAAGTAATGTTAGTTTTCCTTATTTCCTTCTAAAAAGTGAGTTAGTTGATTGTTAAATGGTGAAAGAGTAAATTCAAGAAAACTCTGGATTAACAAACTTGGATAACGTTATACCAGGTAAAAATTTTTATTGTTTTGTGTGAATTTGTAAGAATATGGGGTTTTTTTAATCTTAAATTAATTTAACTAACCATATTTTACAGCAGCATTTAGTTGGAATGGACAGAATGCAAAATATTTTCTTGAATATATTATCGTAGAACAAAATGAAAAATGTTTAACCGAGAAAGAATTTACTTTATTGCTTATACATTCTCAGCTAAAAGGTTTCGCCAAATTTGTTTAGGATTATAGTTTTAGTATTGTGCGAGTGAAGAACCCTTGACGAGATTTCGCATGTCATTTAAACCATTTTTATTTTTTATCATGAGTGGAATAAAATGGTAGACAGATTACAGAATTCGATAAGTAAAAAGAAATAATGGTAAAAAGAAAACTACCCCCATATATCCGTGAGAATTTTGTTGATTACTTGCATAGCATGACAGAATTAAATCATAATTCGGAAATTAGAAACATACGAAACAGAAAAGTTTAAAATTAACCGATTCGGCAATTTAAGAAAAATAACTCAGCTACAAATGCAAAACAATTCGCCACTCCAATAAACTATAGGGGGCGCTGGAGCTACTGTCTAATGGTGGATGAAAAAGGTAAAACAAACAAGTGCTTACTTATAAACTTATAAGTTGCTTTGACGCTTAGTGAATGACAGTAATTTTTCATCGTGTTTGTGGGAAGCTTTTTTTTCTTTATTCTTCTGAAATTACATTGCACCATAAACTGTCTGAAGCCTGTAATTTACCCCAAAGAAAACACGTGGAATGGAATGTTTTAACCTTTTCAGCAGTAGTGTTAATCACCGCAAGATAGCGCATTCGAGCTCTGGAGTTGCGAATTAGCGCTAGTCAAGCAAGGCAAAGAAGTATCAGCTTCTTTTAATAATAATTCGTAATGTCATATAATCAAATTATCTAGCATTAATTGTTATTCTTCTCAGGCCACAATTATTTTTTAGTTTTATCAAGAATTGATAAATATCGAATTCAACATCGCGGAAATGGCTGCTTAGAACTATAAACTACGTAATTTGCATTAATTTTTGAAGTTTAGTAATGCTTTTTGAATTCACATTTCTTTCTACGTGGGCCAGAATATCCACAAGACTTTGAAAATTAATTTAAAAAGAATAAAGCTAAAAAGTCGTGGATATGAACAAAATTTAATAGGTTTATGAGAATTTTTCACGTTACGGCATGCGTTTGTTTTACCTTTTTCATCCGCCATTAGACAGTGGCTGCAGTGCCCCCTATAGATTGTTGGAGTTGCGAATGGGATTGTTTCCTTCAGTCAAAAATAATACTTTTTGTCACTGAAATTGATAGAATAAGCAAAAAAATAACATGGACCCAGAAAATACTTCCATTTTCCCAACAGTTATTTTTTAATTAATTTTTTAAAATGTCCGATTTTTCAAACAAGGCGTGGTCTTGATGACGTCACAAATGATGCACTTTGTCGCATCTTTGTACCGCTATTCCACGTTATTATAATCAAGAAGCGAATTAAAATTGCGCTCTACGCTTGCTATCAACCATATCGTTGCCAATACACGTGAGTAAAGATGCGAATTAAATATTTTGCTCTGTGAATGGCATTTCATCATTTGTGATGTCATCGGACAGAAGCATAAACATTGAAAGCGCGTCGATTTTAAGTAATTTTTTAAAATTATTAAACTTAAACAAATTATTTAAAAAATGGTCAGATCCTATGTTTTTAAATGTGCTCTTTCAGAAAAAAATACTTTTAAAATTTTGGAAACGACCCCATTCAGACATTGGGATGGTCGTTAAGTTTTAGCATGTGTAATTTTGTTTTTGTTGGGAATATTGCTTCCTCGTCAAGCATGGGGAAGAATCAGAATTATAAGAACGATATAGGAGAAAGTTTCGTGATGCCCATAATATAGTAGTTGTTTAAGCAATTTTACATTGAAAATGAATTAAGCCATAAATTAAGTAAGAAGTTAAGTTTCCACTACAAACTAATATGTTTCTGTGTCCTATCACTTAAAAATTGGATTTATTCTGTTACTTACAACATTTCATAAATTAAAATGGCTAGTAATGTTTCCTTTCAGCTTTTAAAAAGTACTAGCGGAACCCGCACGGCCTTGCCCAATTTATCAAATTAAAAATTAATTTTGTTCGCTTGTATATTTGCAGGTAACGTCTGTTATGCTTTCAGTAACATATTGCAGGGGTGATTGTGTTCCGGTATTTTACCGGATTTCCGGTATTTTCATCTTGATTTCCGGTATCTTCATCTTCGAAAATACCGGAACTTCTATATTTTCAGAAAAACCCACTTTTGTAAAACTTAGGGCGATGTTTAATGAAACACCAAATGTCCAAATTGAAGACGTTTTGTTTGGTATAAAGCGTAAGCTACGGTCATGTTTTGTAAACTCTATGGTAATTATTGAAGAACAGCTGGGTTGGGGGATGGAATAAAGGCTAGATAAGAAGAATCTTTGAAAATTTTCAAGAAATGAGAAAAATTAAAAGAATTTAACTCCCACCATGCACATGGACGTATTAAGTCCAATTAAAACTTCGAGTTTTAGCCCCAACAAATAATTATGTATATAAATTATTTATATACATAATATAATGTGTACATACACGTAATATGTATATATATATATATATATATATATATATATATATATATATATATATATATATATATATGCCCATCAAAACACTTTTTCTTCTTGGAAAAAAAAGTTCAGGTATTTTTTCATGGAGTCACAATCACCCCTGATATTGTTTTTCAAGATGTCTACAAATATTGGGCAGATTTGAAATTTTTCCGCCTACGACTACCAGTTTATTAGCAGCTATTCTGTCAACAGCTCTATTTTTTGCGAGAAAAATGCAAAAGAAAACAAAATCAGGATTTCATAAACTCATACACTGAATTTTAAGTATCATTTTCGGCTTCAAATATTTCGAGATGTCGAAGTTGTCGTCTGTCGTCAAATGCTCACTATTCACAATGTCCCTTACGTCCCAATATTTCTGCGATTTGGCTACCAATGAAAGTAGAAATTTTACATTCTACTTTCATTGGGCCAATCGGAACGAAATTATTATAACTTTTAGACTTGTGAATTTCAATAACATTTTTTCTGAAAATTGAATTTAAATTCATTAGAACAGCTCGGTTGTAAGGAAATATAACATTTGATATTAATACATTCAATTAATGATAAATTAAGCTCCAAACCGTAAACTATTTCAAATTTAAACAAAAACCAAGGTGGACATTTCTTCCTGGAATCAATTTAAATTAAAAATGGTTTATTTTATGAAAAAAAAATATTTACATTATGAATCGGAATCGGTAGTAATAAACCGATGTCTTACAGTTAAAGAATCTCTAAGTTAAAGGTATAATTCGACTGTATTTCATTCAATGCATGAAAGTAACATTTAAAAAAAAGTTGCTTACAGAATCCTGTAGAAGTCTTGCACTAGTTTGATTATTTTCTTGCTTAGAAAGCAAAATGATACATTTTCCCGAAGTTTAACATTTTAGAAAGAACATTTCAAACGTGTTTATTAGGCATACTTTTTTTTATCGAGTTACTAAACTTAATTCGCAACTCCAGACCTCGAATACGCTACCTTGCGGTAATTAACATTACTAAAGAAAAAGGTAAAACATTCCATTCCACGTGTTTTCTTTGAGTTAAATTACAGGCTTCAGATAGTTCATGATGTTTTAATTACAGAAGAATAGAAAAGAAAGTTTCCTACAATCACGATGAGAAATTACTGTCATTCACTAAGGGTCAAAGCAAGTTATAAGTTACGCATTTGTTTGTTTTACCTTTTTCATCCGCCATTAAACAGTGGCTGCAGCGCCCCCTATAGTTTATTGGAGTTTCGAATTAAACCATTAAAATTGAGAGAAAGAAAGCAGACGACATTTATTTTGCAGTGAAAATATTTCAATTTGTTCATCTTTAATAATATAGAAAAGCTTATATCTCCGTGGAATAAAGTACTTAAAGCAGGGGGGAAAGAGGTGGGAAAATTGAATTTTTGGCATCTTGAATTCAAATTATTTTTTTCGCAATCACGAGCGTTTGAGGCGTGTGTGTGTGTGTGTACTTACACGCGCGTTTGTATGTATATGTATGTACGCGCGCGTGTGTGTGGATATCCGTACGTGTGTATGTACGCGCGTGTGTGTAAGCGTTCACGCGTGTAGGCGTGCGTGTGTGCAGGCGTATGTGTGTATGTACGTGTGTGTGTGTGTGTGTGTAGGATATGGTCGCAACCTGGAGATGGTGCTCGCTAGAGGAGCAGCATCGGGAGGGGCTGCGAGGGTGTTGCAGAGGAAGGCGGGGCAAAATCAAAAGACATCATTCAACAGTCAAATGAAAGCAATAAGCAATTCGTGATTGCTCAGGAAAAAAATAATTTAAAAAAAAAGAAATAAAAAAAATAATTTGAATTTTGACGTTTTGAATTCAAATTATGTTTTTTGCAATCACGAGTGTGTGTATGTAGGCGTGTGTGTTTGTGTGTGGGGGGGTATGTGTGTTTGTGTGTAGGGGTATGTATCTGTGTGTAGGCATATGTGTTTGTGTCTGTGTGCAGGCATGAATGTGTGGATAGTTGTGCGTGTATGCGTGTGTGGGTGTATGTGTTTGTGTATGAATGTGTTTGTGCACGTGTGTAGGTGTATGTGTGTGTGTGTGTGCAGTTGTGTATGTATGCGCGTGTGTGTAGAATATGGATGCAACCTGGAGACAACTTTCGCTATAGGATCAGCATCGTGAGGAGCCGGTCGTCGGTGATGCTGCAGAGAGTGCAGTCGGGAAAATAAAATGATAGGACACCAAAACAGTCAAATGAAAGCAATAAGCAATCGTGATTGCTCAAAAAAAAAAAAAAAAAAAAAAAAAAAAAAAACGAAGCAGCAAAAAGTCGTATTTGTAGCAACAATGCAAATTTTTTTTATTTTAGTTGCAAAAATAAATTCCATTCAGGTTTGATTTTTAATTTTATTCTCAAACTCAATCATTAAGAATCGTTTGGCTTGCTTGAAGTAAGCCTCGAATTTTAATTCTTTACTTAAAAGAAAAGAAAAAAAATCATAGTTCTCCTAATCCTCGTAAAAACTTTAAACTAACTTCAACCTAAGCAGGAAATTCCAAGCTTTCAAATGATCTAAAATTTAAGAATGTGCACGAAATATTTTCCCGCCATGTCAACAAATTTATGTGAAAAATGAGCTTAAAACTAGAATAGAAAAAGAACAAAAAAAGTACCTCCCTATAGGAACACATGCAAACAATTGAAGACATTTAAAAAAATACTATAAAGTAAAGAAATATGTTTTAAAGAAATATCACACAATTCGACGACGGAAAGAAAAGACTATTCAATCATGCTGCCATCTTTCCTCTCAGAAATTAATAATATTTCTTGAAAAAAAATTTAAAAAAAAAAAAGGTTTACACGCACTCTTTTCACCTATATCAAAAAAAGAAGAAAAAATTCCAATCAAAATATATTGCACTTTCTTTTTTTTTTTATAACAAGTTCAACATATATTTCTGAGCTAAATATCTATATTATCAATATTTCCCAGATTTTTCAAATGTCATAAAATCAATACAGCACTCACTACAAGCGTCATTACATTATTTCAAAATTTTATCTATTATAATGAAACTCTCTAATTAAGAGGAAAATCCTATCATTACTAGAAATAAAATAATGATAATTAATCAAGGAAAGTAAATAAGTTATGCAAAATATCAAAGAATTTGTATCAGAAGAATCATACTACGTTGCATTTAAAAACTATTACTAGTTTTTCAGTTCTGTATTTGTAACAACTGAAAATCAGATATTCGTCAGAAAACTGTATCTAAGCAAATTGCTTCGTGATAAATTGGATTCAATTAAAAACGATCGAAATCAATACATTTCTTTTCATCATTCGTAAAGAAATATTTCTAAAAAAATTAAATAAAAAACTTTGAACAAAAATTAAGAAGAAAAAATGTATAGTTGTGAGCAAAAGATTTTTAGACCCTCCAATTAAATTTACTTCAAAAGAAAAAAAAATAACAGAACCTTTTGCCTTAAGCTTATCTTTTACTTTCAGTCTCAAGTTGAAAGATTACAAAATGAAAGATTTATTCTCCGGTCTTTGATGTTAATTTGATTTGCCTTTCGAATTTTAAGTCGAAACACTTTATGTTTGATTTCGAAATGCTTAGTACTTAAGAAAACAAAGTGATTTTGAGAACCTTTCTTGTGTGTTACATGTAAGAATATGAGTAACTAACTTAAATATGATTTGATGCTAAACGTAAACAATATTTTCAATGGAACACAAAGTATGTGTTTAATATTTCATAATATAAATAACTAATGATGTCGATTTTTTTATAAAGAATTTCAATTTGTTTTGCAATAAATTATTCTACAAACTGTTTTTACTTAACACCTATATGCTCTGTTTAAGGTGATCTATTACAATAAATTTATCTCCGAATAGTACGAAATAGGATAGATTGTTTACTTCGTTTTGTCTTAAAAGCATTTTGAAGTAAATGGTAATGTACTTGAATTCTGCTTCGAATATTTTATTAAATCAAATATTTTCTATAACGATTAAATGTGCATACTTTTTTTTTGCTGCTCTTAGTTTACTGTAGTATACTATTTTGATGAAAGAAGAGCAAATATAAGTTTTTATTTTTGGTTTCTTTGAACTGCTCCGTGGGAAATTTAGTATTCTATATAATAGTTCAAATTTACAATTCTCTTGTTCAAGGTAATTCTAGATACTCGAAGCTGAGTTTCCATTCCTTTCCAAGCATCAGCAAAGCTCGTCCAAAAGTGCGTCCCTAAATCTATTGAATATTACCGATGGAGATTCCTTGATTCCTCACTTCCCCATACACTTCTCTAATTATCCAAAGATAGCCGAGAGTCACGTTTTTAAGACTTCAATTCCGGAAATGTTTCGGAGGGGGACCTTCGATCCAACCCTTCTCTAATATCACCAAAAGTTGTCTAAAAGTGCTTACTTTAGGTCTACAAACGGTTTCAGGTTAGAACTCCTAGACTCCCTCACCTCATTCACTTCTGCTCGATTATTGCACTTACAACTACGTTCATACTACTAGTTAAAAGAAAGCAAAAACGAATTGTGTTTGAAACGAAAGAAGTATTAGTAGTTAATGTTTTTGAATTTATTTTATTCACAAAAGGCTTATTTGAACATCTTTTACTTTAAAATTTAAACTATGTGTAAAGGACGACAAAATTTGTCTTCCCTTAATAACAACAGAAACCAAACAGAATTTCATCGCTTTACACAAATTTAGAAAGAAAAAAAGTTGAACCTTTTATTCTTTTTTATTTAAAACGCGCTTTTATTTTGCAATTTCAAGATTCGTTTCAAATTTAAAAATGAACTTCTAATTGCATTAGCTCTAGTAGAATACAACCCACGAACGTGAATAAAGTACACACGTGGGTAAGTTTTTTGAGTAATAACTGCTCTTCATTCTCCCATTAATTGCTTTTGGACGATTTTCAATGAATTAAGTTAAGAATATTTTTCCTGATGATGTCTCATCTATCACAAAGCGTAGAGTAAAATAGAAAAAAATGGTCAAAAATATTTTTTCCTTCCTGTGAAAACAAAGAATCATCTAGTTTTATTCGGTTATGATATAAATGTCTTTATTTAACATTTAATTTAATTTTGACATATTTTTATTAAATATTTCCACCATAACAATGTTTCCAGTTTTTTATACTCTGATAAAAACTTAAAACGAATTGGAAAGTAAACAAACTGCCTCAAAAATGGTTAGAAAACTAATTTCGGACTTCAAGTTGAATAACCACATGAACTTGAGGGAAAAAAATCTGTAGGCACACACACACACACAACTTTAAAAAGTTCTCCTCGCTTAAAATGTTTTTTTTTTAGCTTGTTTAAATATTAGCTCTTTGATTTGCAGCTGACTTGATGATGTGAATTATATGGTGAAGAAATAAAATTGTTTGCAAAGCCTAATGCAGACTTTGATGCTTACGAAACAATAAATGTCCATAGAAATAAAAAATTCTAAGTCTACATATTATTTTTTTAAAAGAGATTTTAAACTGAGAAAGAAAAGAAAATGTTACAAACCCTAGAGTTTGATTAAGAATGAGGAAAAAATGAGTTCATATTTGACAAAATGTCTGTTTAAAATCGATTTAGATTAAAATTCAAAACAAGTAATACAGAGATTAGTTTCAGGAAATCTTTAATTTTATTATTTTTGTTGTTTTATACAGACAGAGGGGTATTTTTATACAAACTTGTTTATTAATGAATTGGCATGATTTTTTTTTCTGGAGTCAAGTGCATGAATGCCTGCTAATAGATGACTACATTCTTCGTGAAGATTTCCACAAATTAAACTCAAAACTAGTGTTCTTCTTTTAAAAAATATCCAGACACCAACCTTTTAAAAAATATCCAGAATAATGAACTCATAACAATGTTAAAAGAATAAGTTGAATTTTCGTGTGCCGTAAGAATAAACTTAAAAATAAAATGATTCATCGATAAAGTAAAAATACAAAACAAAACATTAAGCTTTTTTTCCGTTTTAGATTTAAATTTTGAAAAAAAAAAAAAAAATTGTATAAATGTTAAGCTTAAGGAGAGAGTAATTAAACCACAAAAAGCAAATATATATCCTTTATTTTCTGGCTTAGTTTTAATATTCCTAATAGTTGATTTTGAAGAGACTCATACTTTGTAATTAAGTTTTTATTTACAGACATGGCTTTATAAGCCAGTCTATGCAATAATTTTTTCTTTCTTCAGCATTTTAATGAACATTTAATGAAATAGAAACTAACAGAAGTATAAATACAGCAAAGTGTATCGATGTGCACATTGTGCTGCTTACGCTTATGTGCCTTATACAAATCCATATTTCTAGGTCAAATATTTTCTTAAACGTAACAGTTTATGATACATGGGAGAGATAGAATAAAAAGAAATGTGACATCACTTATTTTTTTGTAAGAATATGCTTATGAAAATCAACGTGACATATTACAAGGGTAGAGATGGGGTAAGGTGAAGTGTGAAACTTTGTGAAAAAGGTGAGGAAGAGGGTTTGACACCATTTATTGACAGCCCCCAAATGTATGTGGCCGGAGAGGAAAAAAGGGATTATATACGGTTGTTTCAGGTCCATTTTCTTTACTACTGGAAAATCGTCCGTTAAGGTATGACGGGTGAAAATCGCTTCTACATTTGAACGAAGCAATTGCCTGTTTAGTGATATTTTGATGGTTGAAATTGTAACCCGAACTCCAGTGGATGAACCCTAAACTCCAGTAAAATAGCGTTTATTGTTGACCACTTTTTCGTTTCTTTATTCACCTTAAATTACAGTGTTACCAGTAAAACAATTAAGTTACCGGATCCAGATTAGGGTTTTCCAATCCCGCCCCGAATTCAGTCCCACGGGATTTCGGGATGGTAAAGAGCCAATCCCGCGGCATCCCGGGATCCCGCGGGATTGACTTTATTCTTCTAAAAATTAAATTTTTATGACAAAGAGAAAAAGTTGTGCTTTTTAGGAAGGACTGCTTTTATTATTTGAATTAATTGTCTTCTTGAATTCCGTACAGCAATTGTAAAGCACTACAAAGTCAGATCCTAATTAGCAATTATCGTTTGGTAAGCAAAAGTGTGCCGTTCACATGGGATGGTAAAGTATTTTTACTCTAAAAATAAGGCGCTTGATGAAAACACGTGCTATGGCTCACTGCAATTGGTTTTACTAAAATTAAATAATTGTGGACATTTAGAAAAAGATCCGCATCAACTTCATCACCTTCTGAAACAGATTTTTCTTTTGTTTTATGCTGGGTTTTTTTTGCTCAAGAATTTCAAATTTCGGGCCAAAACGATATCTGTTTGATACGTGTTTTACTGTATACAATTTAACTTTAATTGATAATACCTTTGTTGCTTCATTAACGATGTTCATTGTATCAGTGAATTCGATTCATTGCAGCAAAATGCTGCAATGAATCAAATTCACTGCTTGATTTCACCATTTCACCCAGTCGCAGTCTGAGTAAAAGTGCTTGGATAACTTCGCTAATTTTACCTCTTACTTTGAAGAGGAATTCGAAAACAGGAGCAGCTTAACTTACTGCAATGTCATGAGAGTCATCCCGTATTTCGAACAAGTTTCTGTCACCCCTTTTAAAGCCGTGCTCTATACATAAATAATGTCAGAATTTTCATTGCTTTCTTCTTTGGTAACTTAACTTTTTGTAACTTAAAGGTTTTGAGCACATTATTAAAGCTTACGAAAGTGCTCCAACATTGCATTCAGGCTAGTCAGCGGGTTTTAGAATATGTTTACTTGCTCTTATGCAAGTAAGACTGCAGATATACGAGGAAGAAGGTTCAAACTTCAGATGATGCTTGTGAAAGTAATCATTCTATGAGCGGTAAAAGCTGGAAAACGCTTGAATGGAAAAAAAAATTACGGGATTGGGAATCCTGCGGGATTGAGAGCGAAATCCCGCACTCTCAGAAATGGACTTTCAAATTTGACGAATTTTTCTTCGTTTTTGACGAAACCACTTCCAGGGATATGCTCCGAGCGAACATTTCGTCAAATTGAAGAAACTGCTTTTGTTAGTGGTTTGAGGATGCGAATTTCGTCAAATGTAACGAAATATTTCTTCATTCTAATTTCGTCAAATTAACAATCATTTTCGTAGTTTTGAGAGCATTAGTTTCGTCAAATTAATTTCGTCATATATGAGGACGTTAATTTCGTAAATTTTTAAGAAAATTTATTTCCTTTTTTTTTTTTTTTTAGCACATTAGTTTTTTTTTTTTTTTTTTTTTGAGAATACACTCGAACCTCGTTAATTCGAACACGCTTAAAACAAATAACTGCTGAATTGAACTTTTTTGCAGTCCTTGTCTTATTGTAAAGCGAACCACGTTTTATAATAATCGATTTTAATGGTCCCTTTAAGTTCGTTATAACGAGGTTCGACTGTATTTTATAAGATTTGTGTGCGTGTGATCAAATCCTAACTTCAGAATCTTACCACCGTAGTTTCCCACTTTATTGCGTATAGTCACTTTCACAGGCCCGTCATTTACGGGGTCAGGGGGTCAATTGACCACCCCCTCCTGTCTTGATTTTTGAACATTCATGTTTTTACACATGACTGGCCGTTGTTTTAGTTCGTTTTCTGTAAAATTTTAATTGAGTACAGACTCTTTGTCATATTTGGGAAAAAATTGAAACAACGGGCCTGCAGCCCCCCCCCCCGCATAAAAAAGACAAGCAATTATTAAAAAAGAGGCACATAAAATATGTCAAGCAAATTTTTATTTATGTAAAAATGCAAACAAACAACTTCTTAAAAAAGGTAAAACAAATCAATGCAGATTAAACTCCCCATGGTATTTAATTAAACCCCCCATAATGGGGGTTTTCCTTTAAGCAATCTAATTTTTGTCGGATGTTTTCCAAATTTGGCACAGAGGTACATTATTGGAGGCTCGGGAATTCACACAAGGTCGTTTATGTCCCTCTATGTGGGGGTCGGGGGGGGGGGACAGACAATCCTGCATTGGAGGTTCTCCGTATTAAAAAAAAAGTTTTTGTCCCATCTTTTTTAAATTTGCCGCAGAGGTTCTTAGATGCTCAAGAATCACGCAGGGTAGTTTTCATCACTTTATAAGGGTAGGAAGGGGGGGGGGGGTTCCTTGAAAAAATCCAATTTTTGTCGGATCTTTCCAAAATTTGACACATAGACTCTTTGATGCACGGGGATTCACGCAGGGTAGTTTTCGGCCTTCTATGGGGGGGGGGGGGCAACCCCTATGGTAGTTTTCCTACAAAAAATCCAGTTTTTGTTGGATCTTTCCGAATTTGGCAGAGTTTCGTTATTTGATGCTCAGGAATTCTCATAGGGTGGTTTTCTTTCCGCTATGGGGGGCAACCCCCATACGGGAGGGGTTCTTATAAAAAACAGTTTTTATCATATCTTTTCCAAATTTGGAACAGAGGTCCTCTGATGTTCGGGAATTCACACATGGTAGTTTTTAACCCTCCATGATGGGGGGGGGGGGGGAGAGCAGCCCCGCATTGGGCGTTCTCCTTATATAAAAAAAGTTTTTGTCCGATCTTTTCTAAATTTGCCGTAGAGGTTTGATGCTCAGGAATTCACGGAGGTTAGCTTTCGTCAACGTATGGGTGGGGGGGGGGGCAACCCCGATGGGGGTTTTCCTTGAAAAAAAATTCATTTTTTGTCGGATCTTTCCAAAATTTGGCATAGAGTTTCGTTCATTGATGCTCAGGAATTCTCATAGGGTAGTTTTCGCCCCGCTATGGGGGACAACCACCAAATGAGGGGTTTTCTTACAAAAAACCAGTTTTATCATGTCTTTTCCAAAATTGTCACAGATGTACTTTGACACTCGGGAATTCCCGTTTTCGTCCCGCTATGGAGTTTGAAACCACGTGTGCGTGGGGGGGGGGTCTTATAAGAACCCAGTTTTTGTATGATCTGTTCCAAATTTGGTACATTTGTCTTTTGATGTTTCGGAATTCTCATAGTGTAGTTTTCGTCTCGCTATGTGTGGCAAACCCCATAGGAGTTTTCCTTATAAAAATCCAGTTTTCGTCGGATCTTTTCCAGATTCGGCCCAGATATCCTTTGATGCTGGAAATCCACATAGGATAGTTTCCCATGGGGTAGTATTCATATGGGGTACTACCCCATGTGATTAAAGAATTTATGTGCCGAATTAGAAAAAGATCTGACAAAAGCCTGGATTTTTGTAAGGAAAACTCCCCTAATTGGGGAGGGGGGTGCCCCTAAAGCGGAAAGAATATTTCAAACTGTTTGAACTACGTCGCTAAATCGCGATGTAAGGATGGCGATGCATCACGATGTGGAAATTCCTACATCGCCCTGCCCTACTGGGAATATAAAAGTGCTACTTCCTCAGCAGACATTGGGTTCTGGAGAAAAAAAATCATGTGCCCCTTTTATGCACAGTTAGATCGATATATGCTCGGGAGAAAATTGCTGAGAAGTTTCTTCTTCATTGCATCGCATGAAAAAATTCCAGAAAAAAAAAAGATTTTTATCTAACTTATACCACAAATTTCAAAGAAAAAGTACAATAAAATGGACAACTTTAAGTTAGTACATATTTGTTCTAAAATTAGATAATCTTAAGAAAAAGCTTACCTTTTTCTTTTTGCAATTAATTATTTGTTTTATTAATTTTGCTTGTATGGAGAATGTTTATTTGGCCAAATTTATGTTTAAAACAGGAGCTTTATTATTGCATGCAATTCATACTTTATACTTTGAAAACAATTCTCTGCCAAAATTGCAAAAGATATTTGAAAATATAAATCTTAAAAAAATGCAGATGTGAAATAAATCTTTTGGTAAAATTAATTTAGTGAAATGTTTGTTAAATAATTATAAAAATATACCTTTGCTTTTTACCCCTAAGTTTTTATTTTCATTTCCAAACATGTGTAACATGAAATCAATGTATAATATACGAACATTTAGAATATTGTTATAATTATGAAAAAGTCTTCGTCTGTGCTTGTTCCAATTATCTCCGTGATGTTGGATCCATCCTAAAAAAGTTTTAAAAAGAGAATATATACATAATAAGTAAAGGTTTAAGTCCATGGGTGTATGCCCTCATGCACATGGATCTTTTTTCTATTTCGAGGAAAGTTTTACGATTAAATTCAGCAGTTTATTTCTGAAATAAAACATGTTTTCACGATTTCTTTCAAAATCTGAGTTTTTTTTTCCTTAAGTTAAAAAGCTACGATTCGCTTGTGGCTTTGAAAAGCATCTGATTTAATTTTCATATTTTTCAAAATATATGATTATTTCGATGCTGACAGCTTTTTTTCAAGCAGATTGCAAGAATGAGTTATTTTTACAGCGGATGAACAAAATTTTTATTTAGGCAGCTAGACTCTCAGTTAGTTTCTGAAATTAATTTCTGAATAATATTCTAGAATTAGAGTTTCTTCAATTTATCGAGAATCAGCATTATTTAGCCATTAAACGAGTTAATTCTTTTGCTCAACAAGTCGTGAATTTTTAATTTTTTTTTGAGATATAAAAAAATCAAAAGTGCGAAAATTGTTGATCTGTGATTTTTTTTTTAAATTTATTTTTTATTTTAACCCATAGCCAAAATACAACGTTTTTTTCCGATTTTCGTGTCCCGTTTTCTTCACGAATGTTTTCTGAAGTACTCCCCCCCCCTACCCAAATTAGTTCCAATAAAGTACTTATGATTTAAGTAGTACTGAAACTGGTGATTATGATTTTATTTGCACTTTTTTCAGAGATTTTATTGTGCTATGTTATCAATAAACAACATTTACTTACCGAGCTTTACCTCCTTAAACTACTATCAAATTAGAGTTCAAAACCCAGGGCTCCAACACTCGAAGCCACGCTCCATTTCATAAGTTAACTAGTAATTACATAAAGCTACCTTCTAGCTGATGGATAGGGATTTAGTAGAAAAAAAAACTGATTTTTCTGCTACACTGGTGGTAGAGTACTTACAAAATGGGGCGTAGCTTAAGGGCGTGTGTACTTCGGATTTTTTTAACTCAGCTGGTAATGATTTTAGGAGAGAATGCTTGCCAAGTAAAGTTGTTAATTGATAGTATAGTACCTTGAAATCTTTAAAAAATATTCGAACAAAATCATAAAATCATCAGAATCAATCACTAGTACAAAAATATTCAAACGTAGCTCTACTTACTAGTTTGGGACGGAGACGAAGGGAGTATCAACTTTTAATTAAGCATATTTTATTTTCAAAATATTCAATTTTCACGCAGTAAATTAAAAAAAAAAAAAAAAAAAACGCCAAGGGAGAAGAGCTGCCAAAGATAGGGGAAACACAATAACAAAATGTATTTTCTTGTTTGTTTGTGTCTTGAGAACTAATTGACTGATAAAGCTTGACCGCGAAGAGAAGGCGGTTGACCTTGAAGCAAACACATCATTTGTATCGTTTGTAATAGATTGATTGTAATTATTTTGTGATAGATAGGATCAATGAAAACGACTCTCACTTTTAGGTGCTTTCTGGTTGATTCTACCTATTACAAATGATACAAAATGAGGTTTCGCTTCAAGGTCATCCGCCTTCTCTTCGTAGTCAAGCTGTATCAATGGATTTTTTTTCAAAGGTATATAATGGAAATAGGGACTAGTGTGGTGAGCAAAGCTTGTTACATATATAAAGGCTAACATATATTTTCATTATCCTTTTAATTTTTTATATATTTTCATTATCCTTTCAGTTTTTCAATTGAAGTTCGGGTAAATTTTCAGACATTTTATTTTATCTGCAGCAAAATCACAACTCCAACTGAAAGATTTGGATTTATTGGAAGTTCATCTATAAAATGCTTTTTAGTCTGATTTAATGTAGACCGGGATTTCTCACTTTTTGTTGACAATATCTTGAGGCGGCAAATATGGCAATAAAATTAATGCTGCATTTATTTTAGCTGTAGAAACTATGTATAATGGAAAAATTCATAATTATGACAAATCATGTAACACAATTTGACATAGAAAAACTTATAAATTTAGTGCATGAAGTGGGAAAATAAACAACAAAAAATGCTTATTATTGTTATTACAATTTTCAAACATGCTATACTATCTTTTCTTTTTTTCTTTTTAAATCGAGGTTAAACATTAAAACTTCACTTCAATAATTTATTTTAATTTGCGAAAAAATTGAAAAAATATTGAAAATATTCTGCTGAAATATAAAACACAAAGATAAAGTTCTTTATGGAAATTAATATTTTCTCTATCTTAAAATGATTTTATCAAATGGATATTTACTTTACTTCATGTTTTATGCAAGTAAAAAAAAAAGGCTGCACAAATAAGAACATAAGCACTTATTGCTAGAAACATCTGCCGCAGGGAAAGAGATTATATAAACAACGTGGGGTAAGCTGGCAAGCATATTGGGGGATTGGTATACAGTATCTGTTTAAGAAAATAAAAATGCAGAATGAAACAAATTTGAACTATTAAACTAAAAAATACACTTCGTTTAACAGAATTATTTTTGTAAAATTCATGGAGAAGAATGAAAACACATAACCATGTAATATATTCCATGTTGAAGTTAAAAGGTTCCAAGTTCTATGCCTTTTATAAAAGCGCTGTATTTATTATCTGTCAGTTAAAGCTACGGTGTAGGGTTTTTTTTTGTAAGTTTAAATTCGTACAAACTCTTTAGTCATGTTTGTAATTTTTTTTAACGAAATAAAAGGAAGTACGCTTTTGGAAACAAATGTCAACGAACCAACATTTTCTTTTAAATTAAAAAAACAACGCTAGCTAAGCATAACGTGGAAGTGACTCAAAGTTAACACACAGAATTCTAAACCTAATCGAACCGTTCGTTTTCAATTTTAATGTGTTTTAAATACAACTATAAACACAACACTATACAAAAATATAACAATACATAAAAGAATCCACATTGCACATACAAATTTCAATAAATACTAACCTTTTTTATGAATCCTTTAGAATAATTGAGATAAGATAATTTAACGGGCAAGTACAAGATTGAAACGAAAACTCCCAGAATGCACTGCAATGTGACGAAATCGGGACGAAATAATTTCGTGAAAAATTTGAGATTTCTGGTTTTGTCAAATATCACGTGATTCGGTGACGAAAGGATCGTCGAAAATAACGAAATAGTGCTCGAGGATTGCCGAATCGTCAAAATTGAGCGTTTCATTTTTGACAGTGCGCGGGATCAATCCCACTAAATATACTACGGGATCCCGCGGGATTCGGGATCGGGATTTCGGGATTGGAAACCCTAATCCAGATCAGCCTTGTCAAAATAAAGCATATCCTTGCATGTGAAACATCATCAAAAAATGGTATCAAATTACCATACCGTGGCACGAGTTTCGTTGCTGGTTACGTTAGCGTTACTCGATCAGTGAATTCGCTATTATATATATGAGGATTTGCTCCTCACTTCGTATTGTCATGTTGCAATTCTATCCATATCACACTAGCTAATTATATTGATATAATAAACTTCTGTGTGAACCATGGCATTTGAGTCCCCTTTTAGCGTTTAAAATAGAAATGAATAAATTTGACAAGTTTATATGAAACGACAATAAGTTTTTCAAAGTCAATTGTTTATATTTAAGTGATAATCTTTTGGTTGAGCAGGATGTACTGCAACATATTTCATTCGCATTTCTGAAATATTAAATTTAGCTTATTTAACACAAGATTGCAGAGATAACATAAATCAAAGGGGCTTTTTTTTTTTTTTGCTCTACTTTGGTATATTAAGTAATGAGTTTTTATGTCTAGCTAAATCAGTTCAACATAAATGCATATATGTTGCCATTATTTAAAAAAAAAAAAAAAACTTTCAAGTTTTAGCAATTAATGTACTGATAAATAATTGTTTTGATTACACTTCAAATTTTGTTTAAACAGCAAGATACGTGACTCAGTTAAAGATAATATGTTTACTAACAGGAAAGGTGGAGGAAACAAATATATATATAGATATATAACCCTCTAAAAATTCCGCAATCAACGTTTTTAACAGAAGTGCTGCAAAACTACACAAAATTATAATTTAAGTTTTTTTATTTATAAGGTAAACGAATAAAACAAAAGAAAATTGCCATTTTAATTTTTGAATAAATGATGATTTAATGGTTGTTTTTGAAAGAAATCAATTATAATTAAAATTACTTATTTTCATTTTTTAAATTAATGAAAATTAATGTAGTAAAAGAATAATAATTTACCTAAGATAAACAATCAACTGAACCATTGGTTTCGAAGAAGTTATTTTATTTTTTCAGGTAAAATTATCATTAATATTATCATTATTGCTTTAATTTTCGCTCATGGTGAAAAATTTGTGTTGTCGACTATGAATTTTTGTCAGAATTTAAAAGAAAACACGCATAAAAAATTGACCATCATCGAATGAAGCTAAGAAATAGGCAATGTTTTGCAATAATTTATTTTTTAGGCTTCGTCATTTATTGGTCTTCATCATTATTTTTAGAGCTATTTAATATTTAGGAATTATACAGAAGTAAAACAAAACTGTTGCGCTTGTATCGGCTGTAGCATCAACAGCAACAAAATAATCAAGAAATGTTCATTACAATTCGGGATACACCGATTAATCGACAGTACCGATTAATCGGCCATAATCGGCCACTTTGTCAATTATTTACAATCGGCGAAATTTTGCCGATTAATCGGCGGGAAAAATATTATTAAAAATACATTTTTTAAGCATATCTTTAACAAGAAACGATGATGAATACATTTATGAAAAATAAACAAACGTAATTTGGTGCGAACATTATTTTAGAGCTGCAGTATGGAGCTGTACAGAGTAAAAAGAAATAATTTAGAAAGTGCGTGAAACTGAATGAAATATTAAAGAATACTTCTCACAGCTGAAACTCACATGACGCTACAAAGAACAATTAAATTACAGGACATTTAAATTGGAATGCTAAAATTATTTATCCCCCTCCCCCCTCCCTTACACTTTTCATATCACCTGCCTTGCAGCTACTTTTTATTTTTATGTTATTAATGTTATTTCTATTTATTTTTCGAAGGACAGAATGTAACAAAAATAAAGAAATGTGCATATGATACCACTGGAACCCTCTCTTAACTCTACCCCCCTTCTAGCTCTTTTGTTTTATTTCTAAAAGAAAATCAAGTCCTAAAGTTTACGATAATATACTAACCCCAGCGTTTGGTGACACACCTCGATCATTTTTTCAGTTATTTTGTTCCTCGTAACTATACATGTGATTACATCATACAACTTAATATTAACATTAAGATTTTTAGATTTTAAAAATATAATATTTTATGTTAAAAAATATATATGCATATTTTACTTTTTTATTTTATTTTTACAAACTAATGGTTGAAGAAATATATATATATATATATATATATATATATATATATATATATATATATATATATATATATATATATAATGATCAAAATTGATGTAAAATATTCTACATTTAAACAGCGCAATGTTGCAGCTAAAGTAGTTAAATGTATTGAAAATATAGTAAAGTGTGTAGTTTCACATACACGGGTAGCACAGAAATAAGTGTATGTAACAACGAAGATAAACAACAATAACAACAACAAAAATGAACATGGAACGTTAAAAAATAAACTAGGAACATTGAAAACAAGAATTGATGAAATCATGGGTATTAAACTGCTGCTACGTTTACGAAGAGCTGGAGCAGCTGGCATATTAAATATTCTGCAAGGTTTCTGTGCGGGTCAGTATCATACATGCAGCAAAATTGATTAGAAGTAAAAGTATATGTATTTGAATTAACGAACTAATATGTGTAGCTACTTATAAGGCTTAATATAGAAGGCAGGAAAATTATCAAACGTTATATATGCTTATTTTTTGTATATATGCAATAATTTTTATAAATGTAAATAGTATGCTTATTAGTAATATGCTGTCATGTATTACCAACCCCCCAGCTCTGACCTGCAAAATAAAAAGAAAAAATTACATACCACATGATTTCAAACATTTCGTCGACAACAATGTCTATGTCTAGGTATCCATTTGCCAGAGACGAAAATCCGATGCCACGCCAATCGAACAGGTCGCTGGGGCAGGGCATCCAAAAAGCACCTTCCTGTCGAAAGGATTTCAGCACTCTTTATCATCAAAGTTACCCAGTTACACTGTTGCCAAATCGCAGTTGTTTGGGTGGAAACTAAATCTGTCCTTGTTGAAGAAAAGATTTCTTGAACAAATTAAGATAATAAAAAGTGAAATTGGCAGGGTAAAAATTGTAATAGTAGAGATTTGCAGCAAATTTGAAGATTTGTTTATTAAATTGAGAATTGTTGCTACAAATTTTAAAGAATCTGCTTAGCTGTCCAATTATAATATTAATGAAGATCTTTTTATGTAAATTTATTATAATATTATAATTGGACAGCTAAGCAGATTCTTTAAAATTTGTAGCAACAATTCTCAATTTAATAAACAAATCTTCAAATTTGCTGCAAATCTCTACTATTACAATTTTTACCCTGCCAATTTCACATTTTATTATCTTAATTTGTTCAAGAAATCTTTTCTTCAACAAGGACAGATTTAGTTTCCACCCAAACAACTGCGATTTGGCAACAGTGTAACTGGGTAACTTTGATGATAAAGAGTGCTGAAATCCTTTCGACAGGAAGGTGCTTTTTGGATGCCCTGCCCCAGCGACCTGTTCGATTGGCGTGGCATCGGATTTTCGTCTCTGGCAAATGGATACCTAGACATAGACATTGTTGTCGACGAAATGTTTGAAATCATGTGGTATGTAATTTTTTCTTTTTATTTTGCAGGTCAGAGCTGGGGGGTTGGTAATACATGACAGCATATTACTAATAAGCATACTATTTACATTTATAAAAATTATTGCATATATACAAAAAATAAGCATATATAACGTTTGATAATTTTCCTGCCTTCTATATTAAGCCTTATAAGTAGCTACACATATTAGTTCGTTAATTCAAATACATATACTTTTACTTCTAATCAATTTTGCTGCATGTATGATACTGACCCGCACAGAAACCTTGCAGAATATTTAATATGCCAGCTGCTCCAGCTCTTCGTAAACGTAGCAGCAGTTTAATACCCATGATTTCATCAATTCTTGTTTTCAATGTTCCTAGTTTATTTTTTAACGTTCCATGTTCATTTTTGTTGTTGTTATTGTTGTTTATCTTCGTTGTTACATACACTTATTTCTGTGCTACCCGTGTATGTGAAACTACACACTTTACTATATATATATATATATATATATATATATATATATATATATATATATATTAATTTTTAAATAAATAAGCACACATGTACAATGTTGCATCATGTTTCATGAGTCAATTCTTTTCCCCTTTAGAATAGTGCTTTTAGATAACCTTATATTTTTTTAATAAAAAACTTGGATTAAATGGCTACTAATAATTTTAAAATAAATTTTAAAATGCTCTTAAATTTGGCAGCTGACCACAAGCTCCCCCAATATTTTCAAATTTTCATGCCTAGTTAACATTATGTGATTTTATTAACATTAATATGAAAATTGACTGAAAGAAGTTGCATGAAAGAAATTTTGAAATTATTTTTAAAAAATAAGGAAAGAGGAGAAAAATCGTATCTCAAAAATAAACTGTTAGGTATTTGTATTAAAAGAAAAAAAAAGAAAGAAAGAAAAGAAAATAGTGATAGATGAATTGTAGCATTACAAATAATCCTTATGATCATTAATCGGACAAAGCCGATTAATCGGTAATCGGTAATCGGCCAATTTATGTATCAGTGCATCCCTAATTACAATATATGTCCAATTTCGTTGTTCCATTTCACGCTAACACAGTTTAGTTAAGCTCTAGATTAGCGATCGCCAGTCGTCAACGGTCGACCATTTCATTGAATATGGCTACTAAAATATCAAGTGTTAGTTGCCAAAAGTGGCAACCACGTGTTTCTTTATTTGTAAAAATTATGTCGCATATCGTGCTACGACAACACGCTTCGATTCCTGAGACGTTCAGTTCATAGTCATCTCCACCTTGACAATGTTATTCGGAACAAACTCCCTTAGGGTTATTTATTTTTTGTACTAAATATATATTTTTAAAAAAAGTGGCTACCAAAAGTTAAAAGTGGCTACCATCTTTGTGACTCTGGTAGCCTGTGGATACTATTCAGAATTCCTAGTCTAGAGCTTTGCAGTTTATAATTAACATTTACTGTTTGAGGTCTTTACTCTAGCCACACAATTCACTACCGCCATTTGTACTGTATCAGAAATTTGCCCACTAATTCCAACTTATCCGACAGAGAAACGTTAATCATTTGTAAAGTCCTCCTTCGGATTCAGTGGTTCTTGAATGCCGGTAATATTGCTCTCAAGAGGTCAGTGATAGAGGAAAATGTAATGGAACACATAAGGGTGATTGAGAGCGATAGATAATAGGGTTCTATTACATTTCATTCTGCGAATTAAATGTGCCATTATTGATTGCAAAAAAAAAAGTGATTGCATGAAATTTATAATTGTGGTATAACAATCTTGTTTATATTTCTAAAACGAAAAACATCCAAACATACGAATACGGGTAAATTACAGAAAATTTGCCATATTCATAATTTAGAATTATTATGAATATGGCAATCACCTAAAAAAACATCAGTTCTTTTGCTTTAGATAAGAGCAGCTTTTCAAAGTGGACGATGGAAAAATATTTTATACGGATAGTTATAAATAATATTTATTAATGGGCAATTTTTATTCAAAATTTATTATGCACAGAATAATTTAGGAGAATTAAATTGATTTTAAAATTGTATTTTGTAACAAGTATGTTTAAAAAGAGGAATTTAGAGGCTTACAAGGTTCACGAGACGAAAACAAACTCCCATAACTCACATAAAACCTTTCTCGCAAATCTGAAAAAGATTTTGACACGTACGCTGTTTAAAGTGCTAAAAGTTTAAAATCACAAAAGGAATAAGTAGTTATTGCTGGGTTTTTTTTTTCAACGAAAGAAATACAAAAAACAAAAAACAACTTCCGCCTTAAAAGTTATATTATGCTCTATAGCATTAATTGTAAACAAGCACGTAAAACTCAGAGTGCAGTTAGGAAATGATCTCTGAAAGTTTAAAACTCCTGCCTACAAATGTAACAAGGGCAAAAGTAACAGCCAAAGATGTATCTCCAAAAAACAAATCAAGTATTAAATCCAACTTAGTTGAAATTCTACAGACAAAATGAGGTTAGAATAGAAAAATGGGAAGAAAAAATGAAAAGGGGAAGGGCGACATTCCAAAAATACTACTTCATAAAATTAAATTACCAGGGCTGATGATTTTGTTCGGCTAATTGCCAAAACGGAGAAAAATAATGCCTTTTCTTTTTAAGTGGTAAGTGTTTTCGCGTTACATGTAAAAAATCGTGTTTTAGACTTTGCAACATTCAAATCTTTTAATTGGTTTTAATGGAAGTGATTAATTCCTAGAAGTCATTTTGCCGTTTCCTTTCTCTTTGCTACTTTTTTGGTGATTTTTTTCCCCTTGAAGTTTACTAAATATATACTCAAAAAACTTCCTTGGTTTTTGTAGAGAATAAATATGAAAGTTGTGTAATTTGTAAGGGAAAGCAGAGAAATAAGAGGCAAAAGAAAAAGAAAAGAAGTGAACTTGTGAACTTCCTTTTCTTCGAGCTCAAAATAAAACGCTTTCTAAATATATTCTTTGTTACAAGAACGAAGAAAAACGGCATCGGAACTGAAAAAAGTTTGATAAACTTACCACTGACCAAGATCAACATGCACACTAAGGATGCGTGGGCAAGTTTTTGAGCAATCACAATTGCTAATTGTTTTCACTTGACCGTCTTTGATGTTTGGTTCCTTTTTCAACCGCACCGTCTTCTACAGGCGCGACTCCTCCCGGGAGCCGCTTCTCCCAGTCGGTGGCTTCCATGTCCTACACACACGCACGCTTATACACGTACACACTCACACACATACACACACGCACCTTTTTACACCTACACACACGCCAACGTGTATTCACACAGGTCTACGCCCACACGCAAGCCTACACATACACTTGCACAATTGTACACAAGTAACTGCCCAAGAGGAGGGACAAGAGCTGTTTCTAGAAACAAGTGAGTAGGGCAGTAACCAATAAGTAGGTCCTGTCGCAACTCGTGATTGCGAAAAACATAATTTGAATTAAAAATTTCAGTACTCAAATTAATTATAACATTTTTTTATTTATTCTTTCTTCTTCTTCTTTTTCTTTTTTTTTTTTTTTTTTTTTTTTAACGAAATTGCAGCACTTTTACTTATTTACTGACCACTCTAGATTTGAACTACTTTGAGTGTTTCCCTTTAGACAGGCTCCGTACGTTTCATAAGAAAACAAATTCTCCATTTGCATCCACTGCTTGAAGATAGAAGCCATGGACGGAACTCTAAGAGAACTAAAAGGTTAAGACAACATTTTGAGAAGTGTCATCGTCGCATTTGCCGGTGACTTTAATCAAACTGTTCCAGTGATTCCCTAGATGAACGCTTGCAGATATAATTCAAGTCTTTTTAAAATCATCTTCTTTTAGGAACTCTGTACGATCTCTGTATCTTAAGAACGCTTTTAAAAGCCCATATTTGTTCAATTAAAATTAAAGGCGGTATCCCAATAACTTCGTTGCGAAACTTTAATTTGTTCCATGTATACAATGGAAACGTTTTGCTCTTTTAAAAAGCTTTTCCCAAAATTATCGCTTTTTTCCCTTTTTTCCGAAAAAGAAGATAAAACAAGAAGTTCCGTCTAGAACTATACGAGCCTACTTTTCCGTATACTCATACTACTTTCTAGTACCTTACCAATATTTTAAAAAATAGCTAAAATCGCAAATTGTTTCAAACATATTTTTAAAAATATTTTAAGCTAATGTCTAGGAATAAAATATTCCTCACTCATCTAAAAAAATTAGATGCTTAAAAAAAAAGAAAAAAAGAAAAAAATCGAACAAATAAAATAGCAGCGCCTTTTAAACAAAGAAGCTAATACACTTTTTTCCATTTAAAAAAAATAAATTCTTTAACAGCTTTCAAAACGAAATAATAATAATAATTAAAATTAATAAGCTTATTAAAATAAATACATCATATAAAAAATCGTTTCTTTTTCCCCTGTTGCCAAAAATAATTTTTTAAATGAGTAAATGCACTTACTAAAATAAATAAAAACAATAAAATATCAACTTAAAGAAATACTTTTCATTGCAAAAAAAAGGAAAAAAGGAAAGAAAAAATCGTCTGCGCATATCTTTATGTAGAAACATAAATTCGCAGCTCCAGAGCTCGAATACGCTACCTTGCGGTGATTTACAAAACTGCCGAAAAAACTAAAACATTGCGTTCCTCGTGTTCATTTCGGGCAAAACAAACAGTTTGTTATGTGTATTTTTTTTTTATTTGCTTAATTCATCATTTGGAATCGTCATCCGCAACAGCTTAACATCAAAAATATCTGATATGAACTGTGAGTACACATTTTATTTATCTTGTTCTGAGTGAATTTGAATAAATATCAGTTTAGCATCCAACTGAAATGGACAGTATGCAAATAAATTTTCTTGAAAATACTATTTATCGCAGAACAAAATTGAAAAATCCAGAAAGAACGTTAAGAATTTGAACAATAAAAAATAAAAGCTTGAAATTTTTATCGCTAAAATATCGCGCCAACTTTACTTACTTGCTCTGCAAACGCTGTCATTATCGGTGGAAGAGTTTCGCCAAAAAATTTTTTTTATAGAGTTATGGTTTATTGTGTAAAAGGATAATGTATCTTGACAAGATTTCGCATTTCAGTTAAATCATTTCCATGACGAATGAATTAAATACATGATGATTTCTTTTGATATCCAATCATATAGTCATAGAAATAAATTATCTAGGGTTAAATGTTACTCTTGACAGTCTGTCACGTATGTGCACTATGTGACAAAAATGTCAACAAATGCCGGAAATGTCACGAAACTAGACATAATATGTACTAAACAGTACAAAATAAAAATGCTGTTCGAAGCGAACCAGAAATTTATGAATAACGAATTCAACATCGTGAAAATGGCTGCTTCAGAACAACTTACTGTGTGAAATACATGAAATACACCACCAGCTCAGTCATTTCCAGCCGAGGACTGCAGTTTCGTGCTTATTAGCACTCATCAGCCCGGCATAGGAAAGTGACTGAGCTGGAGATGGAAAACCTCTTAAGGAAGCCAAGAGTGCGAAACAAACTGGTAGCCTGTGTGTTCTGCATTATTTTTTTACTTTCGTAATATTTTTTGATTTCTAATATTTTTCTACATGAGTCAGAATAACCAAAAGACTTTGAAAAATCTTTTCAAATGAATAAAGAACAAAAAATCATACATGCGAACAAAAATTTCTGTCATTTCGTAAGTTTAGAAGCAATTTATACGTTACGGCGTGCGTTTGTTTTAGTTTTTTCATCCGCCATTAGACAGTGACTGCAGCGTTCTCTATAGTTTGTTGGAGTTGTGAATGAGTTTATTCGCCGAAAACTGAATACCTAAATTAAAACTTTAGCGTGAAAATAAAAACAAATCATATCAACAATAATTATTTCACAGTTAAAACCATAGCTGCGGAGTCGAAGTCGGAGTCAATCTCATTTTGGGATAAAAGAGTCGGAGACGAATATCCAAAAATCGGAGTCAGTCATTTGTCCTCCGTGTATAAATTTTTGCCAAAGCTACGAAGTCAGAGTCGAAGTCGTGGAGTCGGAGTCCGATTAATTGTCGGGCGCAGGAGTCGGATTCGGAGTCAAGTGCCCCTAAATTCTTGGAGTCGGAGTCTGGAGTCAAGAGCTATTTCCAACAAAATTTGTTTGAAATAAATCCGCCTTCAAGTACGGAATCTACATTGACTTTCAGTTTCCCCGTAGGCGCTAATTTTAAGGGATTTGAACTGTTCAAAATTGAACGGAAAATTGTTCAAATCAAAAAGATATTTTATATACAAGTTTTTCATAAAAAGCTTTTTCCTATAAAGTTTGTTTGAAGCAAATTCGCCTCACAGTTTGGAATTGACTTGAATTTCCCCATAGGCGCTAATGTTAAGTTTTTTGAACTGTTCAAAATTGAACAAAAAAATAGTTCCAATCAAAAAGTGAAATATGGGAATGAGGTGTCCTTGCCGAGATCTTTCGAACAAAAAAAAATTTGTTGGAATCGGACTATTCATTCAAAAGTTATTATGGGGGGACAGACAGACAGACCGACAGACCGACGGACCGACAGACCGACAGACATTTTTTTCATCTCAATACCCTACTTTCCAATTTTTAATTTTTCGATATTTATTTAATTATTTTACTTATTTTTGACTTTTTTTTTGTTTTTTACGATATTTTTAAGATGCATTAAGCCTTCTTTCATGCTTTTTTCTTCTTTTTCTGACTTTTACTGGGAAAGTAGGCTAAAAAGGGAAATAACTTAAATTCTACTTCAGCAATTCTTTTCCGTTTGTATTATAAAAGGAAATTTAATCCTAATACTTAAACTAGCTTTATAGGTTCTCATGATTATCCGTTATAGTATATTAAATCCATTGAGTTGTATTCATTACATTTATTTATTTTGAATTGATGTGAAAAACACATGTACCATTAATTCAATTGCTGATATATTGAGCCTAAATATACTATAGTCTGTTAAATACGCTCACCTCTAGGGTACGTGATTAATGTAGTAAGATTCGTGAGTTCTATGAACAGTAAGAAGTCTTCACCAACATCATTACATCTCCAATTACAAGTGCTAAATGAATCTATCCTATTAAAAAAACGAGCTGATGTGTGCATCACATGACTTCCTTTTACTCCAATTGAATGATAATAGAACTCAGAGTAAGCAAAGAAACACTTTAAATATTTTCACTCCAAGTTTGTTGCGAACCGAAGCAAAGAAAACGTTTTATACAGATATATTTTCCCAATATTGGCAGTTTTAATGTGATGGCCTCTCTAAATATGGCCAAATTGAAACCAGATTTAAAAAAAAAAAACCGCCAAATTTTTCGCTAAGTTGGCGACAAAACTTGGAGACCAAAAGCTTGGCTATATATTGCCAAGTGTTTGCCAAATTATAACACCACTTGAGTTTGCATTGAAATTAACAATGATTTTACCCCAAAAAGGTGTAAAAGGCTTCCTTTGGAACATCCGATTGCAACCAGAAGGGGAGGTGCACAACTAGACCCCACAAGAAGTCTACGTACCAAATTTCAACTTTCTAGGACGTACCATTTTTGAGTTAGGCGAGATACATACGCACATACTCACACACGCACATACACACACTCGCACATACACACGCACATACACACATACAGACGTCACCAGAAAACTCATTGTAATTAACTCGGAGATCGTCAAAATGAATACTTCGGTGTCTGTACCTACTTAGAGGCATATATCCAGGTGTGGTCGGGTTGACAAAGAAATTCAATATTCATTATTGGGCGAGCAAAATGGATATTAAGGCCAATTTTTGAGTGAAATTTTTTTCACGAATACAATACTTCCTTTTTTGTAAAAGGAAGTAAAAATGAATGGTGGGAGTGACGTGTCTTATAATTTGAAAATCAATTCCTGCTTTTTGTTCTTCTTTTATTTTAATTAATAATTTCTACAAAAATAATCCAACCGAAGATTTCCCAGTTCTGAAAAAACTTTATTTCAATTTAAAAAGGTTTAAATCAGCCAGTAGTTGAACAGTAGGGATTCCTGTATTACACGCTTTATTGTAGAAAATTGTCGCATGCACATAAACTGAAGAGAAAACATCTGACGTAGTAGAAGGAAACTATCTACAGTTTGGAAATTAGCATTCCCATTTTACTCCGAAACAACTTAAAATTCTATTTTGGAAATTTTGTTAAAAAAGATTTTGCTTTATAATAGTATCACCGAAGAAAAAGGTATACAGAAAAGGGAGCGATATTCTCAACGAAGTAATCTTCAGTTCACGTCTGAATTGAATAACTGCTAAAAGCCGATATTGTATTCCCGTTGTAAAGATTTTCATCGGCGGAGCGGTCGCGTAATCTACTAGTTGATAATTACAAATACTATCTAACATTGAATCTAAATCAATTTCTAGTAGTAGGAGCATGTTTCTAGTAATAATAGTAATCCTTCACAGATATCCGTTTGCGATAATTGCTCTTTCGCGCCAGTAAGTTTTCAACTTTTTATTATTCTCCTTTCATAACTCAAAGATTTAAAACACTTATTCACGGCAGAAGAAAAAAGCGTCTTTATGTCTTCCTCTACGTTGACAGCGACGCATCTTATATTTAATCAATTATTTCTTTAGCAAATATCAAGGTAATCCTTACCAGTTTACATAAAAATATCTCAAATATAAAATCATCAATGCGTGTCTTTAAAAAATTATCTTTTGTTTTATGGAAATGATCTGTATGTTTTCAATATCTTTCTCAATACATGGATAAAAGTAGCACATGCAAATGAAATTTGAGCTGAAATTTTTTTTAGAGTACGAATTGGAAATGAAACAAATAGACTAGTCGAAACAAAACCAGCGAAGGGTAAGCTTTTGGCCTGTTTTATCCGTTTTAAGGATTACTGAACACAGTTAGGTTGTTTTTGGAAACTGTCTAGGTTTACGAACACCATTGACGGAGACAAAAATTTACACAGACGAGCACATACAGACAGCGCCCGTATGTAGATAAACATTTTTTACATGCCTGCAATGTAACTCAAAAAAAATATATTAATTTGAATTTTCGGCATCTTGAATTCAAATTATGTTTTTCGAAATCACGCGTATGAATGCGCGTGTGTGTTTGTGTAGGCGCATGTGTGTGTGTTTGTGTAGGTGCATGTGTGTGGGTGCGTGTGTGTGTATGTATGCATGTGTGTGCGTGTTGTGTATGCAGTGCTGTGTGTTTATGCAGTGCTGTGTGTGTACGCGCGCGTGTGTGTAGGCGTTCGTGCGTGTGTGTGTGTAGGCATATGTGTTTGTGTCTGTGTGCAGGCATGAGTGTGTGTATGTGTATATGTGTGTGTGTAGGAGTGTGTGTTTGTGTCTGTGCGTAGGCAGGAGTGTGTGTAGGCATGCGTGTGTAGGCGTGTGTGTGTTGTGTAGGATATGGACGCAATCTGGAAACGGCTTTCGCAAGAGGAGCAGCATCGTGAGGCCGGTCGACGCGACGGTGGTGCTGGCAGAGGGTGGTGGGGGAAAATAAAATGATAGGGATTCAAAACAGTCAAATGAGAACAATAAGCAATCGTGATTGCACAAAAAAAAAAAAAAAAAAAAAAAACGATGGGAGTTTGTTATGATTAGTTTTCTGAAACAACCACTCACAAAGAGTGCCGTACTCGAACATTTTTCTCGTTCAGTGTGATTGTTATGCCTCAAAAAGTTACACAAAGAATCAAACAATAATTGGTATACAGATGGTTCATTATAGGAAATAATAGTGACTCATTTTTGGCACTAATCGCTCTAAGGGTAATGGGGTAATCGAAAATTTTTCACGTGAAGTTCAATTGGTAATTTCTTAAGAAGTAGTTCAAAGAAACAACTTCTTTCTACCGGTTTAACTTACCGTGGTATTTAGAAAGAAAAATGAAGAAACACCTTTGAAATTCAAGCTTAACTTTTTACATAGATAGTATGAATGCTAAAAATATAAGCTACAACATAAAAAAAGGGGGGAAATGCAAAAAAGAAAGAAAAAATGCCCTCCGGGAAAGTTACATTCTGTTATTTATTTCTTTCATGGTACTTCCGGTTCGTAATGACTTCCCAAATTAAGTTTAACTTCACACCATTTCTAATGCATCCGTAACAATCGGGACCATGAATGAATAAATAAAGGAATTCAACCCAATTTTTATTTGAATGAGGGTCATTTTCAGTCAGACATAGAGTCTTTCTTCATTTAATTTTTGAAGCATTTCTTGAGATTTCGGAAACGAAGAAGTAAGCAATACAATTTCACCACAAATCTCAAATGATTTATGAATTCTTCATTAATCGTCCTTCGTCTCTCTTCCCAGTGCAGTCTCCTGAAATACTGCATTGAACAGTTCGGCTGAACGTTATGCCCCTTTTCTATCACGCCCGAAAGTACAAATTTGTTTCTTAATCTGGATATTGTTTATCAGCAAAATTTAAAACCCTATCGATGTCATTAATCCCAGGCATACAGTCGCGTCGCTTGGGAATTTCGAGTTATTTATTTCTACCTTTCCGGAAGTAAAACCTTCTTGCCATGATGTGTTTATTCTACGCATTTAATTCGGAATAAAATATTGAAACACTTTATCTTTAAATTGTATGTAAGCATCAGAGAAATAATGCTTTCTCTGAATTCTATATTATTGCAAAACCTAAAAATCTAATTAAGGCAATTTAAAAGTTTTGTGGTTGGGGGGGGGGGGGGTGCTGAGGTAAGTGAGTCCCTCCTCCCCCTTCAAAACTGAAATGTGTACAGTCAAACCTCGATATAAGGTCGCCCGCATACGTCACTTTTCTTGAGTCTTGGCTCAGAGAATAGGAATTTTATGTTATGAATTGTCGTATATATGATCAGGTCTTGAATACCATAATCGCTTATAAGGTCACTTTTGTCTGACTTTTTTAAGGAAATTTAATGTGACACAGACTCAATTCGAAGAATTTTCCTTGGTGCGCTGTCTTCAATCGGTTAAAAGTTATTTTTTCTCCTAACGTCGTATAAAAGTGCCAAGAATGTAATAGAAGGTGAACATAACGGCAGTGATACTGCAATTCTAGTTCTCATTAGCTGCAAAGCATACTCGAAATTTAGACCAGGGGTGATTGTATTCCGGTATTTTACCGAATTTCCGGTATTTTCGGACGTATTTCCGGTATTTTTATGTCCGAAAATACCGGAATTATGTTTTTTTTTTTTTGTTATGCTTTTATCTCCCTACCTCCGCAGTTTTTTAAAATTATATAATACTCATCAAATATACGTGCAAGAGCCTTAAGATAGACACCTATCGCTTAAGATGTACAAATAAATATCAAGATAATTTTTATAACACCAGCTCAAAAGTAACTTTGTAACCCATTAAAAATTTAATCACATGTACACACAATATTTTGACTCAGAACTATTTAATACTATGGCAAAGGTGTACTTAAGTAATAATGGTCAAAGTCCCCCCCCCCCCCCGGTCTCGTTTTGAAACTTTCAGGTATTTTTTGATGAACTCACAATCACCCCTGATTTAGACCTAAAGTACGGCTTCCTGCTGTCTTTCCCAATTGTCCTCCTCCAGGGGCGTGCACAGAAATTTTGGGACCTGTCAGAAATGACTTTTTTGAGTCCCCCTCTATATTATTTACCCCTATTTTCAACCCTAGTTTTAAAAATATTGGTCTCCCTTAAAGCTCGGGCCAACAGGTGTCCCTTCTCCTCCTTGTGTACGCCCCTGTCCTTCTCCCCCTAAAACTCTTATAAAATTTACACTGCACCTATTTCGAGCCGGGGACTTCCCAAGGACCGGGCCTCTAGTTTCCTATTAGGTTAGTATCTGTTTATCAAATATGCCAAATTCAGCTTCTTGATACATCCTGAGTAAAAAATGCAAAAATCATGATTCTCGCGTTTTTGTAGCACATTTTTCAAGATAAATTTTTGCGACTGTTATGTTCCATGTCTTGCCCTTTATTCAATACCAAATTCAGTATTTTGGAAGTTCTTTTGTTATTGCTTGTTTTTATCTTACTTCTACCACATACTGTTAATGTCTTAAGCATGAGGGAAAATAAACACTTACTCTACTCTATTCCATTTTCTGCACTACTTGTGATTGAAAAAAAAAGTTGAAAAATTATTTTGAGAAATATTTCGTTGCATTTATTTTTAACTTAAAACGGGTGTGTCTTACAAAGTTATAATCATTTTGTAAGACTGTGCAATCAACTTCTGAAATGTGCAAATAAAGTGCTTTAAATATTTCAACTGTTCCAGAGTATTTGGAAATTATTTAAGATTTTTAAATTCCTTGAAAAGTTCTTCAATTTTGTCTCTTATCAAGAAAATAAAGTATGAATTGTCCAACTGGCCAGAACATTACTCTTTCGTTCTTATTTTCTGAATTTCTACACCATTTCTTTTAAACCATTTTGCACAATTTTTATACTGTTGGGCATTTGATGAAAAGGGGGGGAGGGATGTTGGAGAAGTGATCAAAAACAAACTGCACTAAAAGCCGATATGTGCAAATGACGATGTGAATATCTTTTCTCCTCTATTTTCCTCTCTGTCGATTAATGTCAAAGATGTGTCGAGCAAGCAATTTTTATTTTGATTTATCGAGTTTGAAAGTTTGAAAAAGAATGCATAACTTTTAAAAGACTTTGTTTGCCTATTTTTCTTCATATTTTTTAGTCTCAGTTATCCCACATAAGGGCTCAAAACACAGAAATTTTATCTATTTTTCATAAAATTTCCCGGGGGAGAAACCCCTGGACCCCCTGAAATTATGGATGTTCTACATCCGACTTAAAGGGACACTCTCTTGATATCCTTACCAACGTGAATAAAAAAAATAATAAGAAATTAAAATAAAAATAACAACAGTTCAGTGGAATCATTAAAAATCGAGACAAGAAACATCTTCTACGTTAATTTTTTTTATTCGTGTATGCGTGTTTATATGTATATATGAGTGTGGGTTAGGGCAATGTCCGAATCCGGGCGCCTCCCGTAAAATAATTTCTGGATAAGGCCTTGACTTGATATCTCACTCCTTTTTACGGTGAAAGCGAGACTTGGCATTTTTGTACATTTTATGTTTTTAATGGGATCAAATATACGTGAAAAGCATCACGTTAATGAAATATTAAGGTTCTCGCCAGTCGTTGGATATGCTTCCGAGAAACGAGAGATATAAATGTAAACACTTCATCAGTATCATAATCATTTCAGCTATAAGAAGCCTACTACTGAATATAGGGAATATAGACCTCCTCTTCCCCACAGACATCCACCTAGGAAATCTCTGCTGGTTGCGTATAAATATTTAACTCACGGTATTGCCAAAAAAATGGTTTCTAAACCCAAACATGGCGACAAAAAATTTGAAAAATTGGATTGAAACCTGTCTGTTGCAGAAATTCATCGACAGAAGATTTCGCTTCCACTGAAATCATCAGATCGTCTGTAATCAAAGAAGGGCGACCGGAGGGCTCCTCATCATGGACGTTCTCATCGCCATTTTTAAATTCTCTTACCTTTTTACGCACTTTGCTTTCACTCATAACAGTATCGAAGTACATCTCGCAAATCTGTCGATGAATTTCTGCAGCAGACAGGTGCCTTGCTGACAAAAAGCGTATCACTGAGCAAACCTCACATGCGTAGGGCAAGTTGAGTCTTAAACATTATGAAAGCAAAAATCAGAACCGTACAAGTTAGCTACCGAGCTGAAAATGAGCACATTTGTTCCCGAGGCATGCCGGTACACGACGCACGCGCTCGTTGCGGTATGCGCGCGAACTACTGGTGTCTAAAACAAAACGGACCTTAAATTAAAAAAAAAAAAAAACACGCGTCGTATATAACTATGGGCTCTCAATAAATTTCACAGATGCAATTGTTTTGTTTCTGTTTTGTAATTGTCCAATTGTAATTTGTAATTTTCCTCTTCTTTTTTAGAATAAGGAAACGTTTTTGTGGCTTCAATCTAGTATGCAGAAGTGTAAGGAGGAATGAATGGTAAGAGATTTATCTTTGCAGTGATTGAAAAAAAAATATACTATAACTTCAAATTAATCCTTCAAAAAGTAAATTGATAAATATATTTAAAAACTGCGTAGTTCAAGAAAACATAATGTAACAAAATTGATTAGAACTTCTGATATACACTACGTTAATGGTTAAACTACCGCTGTATCATAAATGAACGATGCTTAAACTGTCTCAAAAAGTAAAGTAAAATATAATTTGTTTTCTGCCATTTTCAAGCAATTGAGATTAGATTAAACTTACTATTAAATAAAAAAAAATAATATTCGGATTTGGAAAGAAAAGTGTTCACGGTATCTAAATTTCTGAAAATCTCAAAAATATTTTTCTCTTTTTCTTTTCAAAACGTATGGTGCTTGACTATCACTAGATTGTAGTAGGTGTCTACTTTTGTGTAAGTAATAGATTTTTATCAAGGAAAAAGGTGATAAACATTATTTAAGAATTTTTAAATTAGTTTTTTCAACTTTTAATCTTCCTGTAGACACGCAGATGAAAAATATTTTCAATAAATAAGATTGTTTCGAAAAGCAATACTTTATTTAAATGATCTGAAGAAAAAAAAAGGGGGGGGGGTGTTTTTTTTTTTGTAAGGCGGAGAAGGTGAAAATAAACAACTATATACATTAGTCGATACGATATCAAAAGCTTCAGAGATAGTATGGAGTCTGGCACTAGAAAACGCATCTTTCTTCTCATTATGCATTTTCATTTCCGCACACTTTCAGTTCAACAGAGACTCTCGGACTTTTCGGACGGAAGTATGCTTGCTCGAAACGAACTAATTCAGAAGTTTATTTCGGACCAAAAGGTATGAGAAGATTAAACATACAAATAACTAAAATTAAAAAAATTTAAAAACCCCCGACTGAGTCGCAAATGTAGAACTAAGAGGGAATTTGAAAATCCTTTTAAAAGCCTTATACTATTAAAATCAATTACAAGTATTTTATTTGTTAACAAATAGAAAATGGTAACAGATAAATATTTTAAATCATCTCGACACAGTATATAATGAAGTCCCCAAAAAGCATCTGTGTGTTTGAACACGCAAAACTCGAGAACTACCCGGCCGATTTCGATGAAATTTTCACGGTTTGTTCCTTTAAGTCCTGAAAAGGTTTGCAGATCAGTTCGAAAAAAAATTCGATGAATAGTTCTTTTTTTATTTCAATTTAGGCCCAATTTTCTCATAAATTCTCGATTATGGGGGTGAAAAATTACTTGCACATATTAATATCGTTGGAAAGAGTAGAACTTTCCGCGTTCTACGCAAATTGTTTACAATTTGAATTTTTTCTGGCTAAGTTGAAATTTAGGCACTACGTTCTTCATTAAATCCATCAATAAAAAAAGAAGGAATTGACCCACAGTTTTCTTTTTGACACCGTTGGAAAGAGCTGCTTTTTTTTACCCCAGATCTAACTCAACCTACGGTCGAAAGTGTACCCCTCTTTCTCATTTCGAAAGAAAGTTACAAGCGAATTAAATAAAGTTCAAAAATCTGTTCTCTATTCAAGTTTTCAACCATTTTATTTTGAGTTTCCACGGTAACACTTTTTGAATCCATTGTTTATTTCCATCTTTCTCATTTTCAATTCTTTAACTTATTTGACTTTGTGTTTCCATGGTTACGCTTTTTAAATCCATCTTTCTCATTTAAATATCTTAAAAGTATTTTAATATCTGTAATCATTTTTTTGGAGGGGAAATTTTGCATGATGTTTTTTTTTTTCCTTTTATTTAAGCCTGATTGTTGAATATACGTCACTTGACACAATTTTATTTTTAAAGTAGACCGGGCAAAGCCGGGCAACGCAGCTAGTTGCTTATAATTTCCTTGTCGGCCAACAATGAATTCGGTGACCAATCGCTTGAATAAAGGTTTAGCCATATTTGAAATCTGCTTTAAAAAGCGTTATAATTTGAATTCTACATAACACGGAAGTTCCAAACACATACTATCAGACGCAGAAAAAAATACTCTTTATTTTGGTACAAAATTTTTAAATTTTTAAATATGTTTTCACTGCAAAAATCGCGAAAAACCTTTTAGAGGTTTTTAAATAATATTTTCGTTAATTACTGTCATCCGAAGACGCAACCTAGCTAAGAACACTCTCGATTAACTCTCCTTTAGAACATTTGTTTGTTTGTTTGTTTGTTTTTTTTTTTTTCAAAATCGATCCATCCGTTTAGGCGCTTGAGTGCCACAGAGATATATATATACACACACACACAGAGACATGTTAAACTTATAACCCCCTTCCTTTGTGTGTCGGAGGTTCATAAACTGTTCAGAGCAAAATTAATCCGTTGTCTAGTTTAACAGTAAAAGGTCAGGAATTTGAATGATATTTAATTATAAAAAAGTCTGAAGTACCATTGTGTAGCTGAAAACACCAACAACAAATGGATTACAGGTGGAATTTTAAAATCTGCCACTGTTAAAGTTAGGCTCCAAATTCAAGACAAGAGCTCACCTTTCAGGTAATTTTGATTTATTTGTTCCTTGCCCCTTTTTTTTTTTTTTTTTTTTTTTGAGAATTTTCAAGTTACATCCCTATTTAGGAAGTCAACTTAACCATCGAAACTTTTGAAAACTGAACGTTGCTGCTATCATCTCTTCTAGCATTACTTTTCATAATTATAATTTCTCATAATATTTTTTCTCATAATATGTGAACCATTATATCTTTTACTGTATAGTTACATTTCAAACGGTTTTAGTTTTAACACGTTACATGTATCATTGATTTCCTGTTCCTTTCCAATCTCCTCATCCGTTTTACCTCACTATAATAGATTACCCTCTAAATAACTACCTTTAATCAACTGTTATGGTAGAAAAAGTAAATTATTTATTTCTTGTGTGGTTTAGTTTAATCATACAAACTTCTAATATTTAAGACATACTCTTAAAATCTTACTACATAAATTTCTTAAAAGTTGAAAATTACTTCACAGTGAATATCCTATATTACCCCACTATTTAAGGTAACCAGATTTGAATGGAGAAAAACGAGGACGCAAATCAATCATTTTACCCCACTATAATATACTGTGAGGTAATATGGGTACTAATCAACTGCTTTTGGTAGAAAAAGTAAATTATTTATTTCTTGGTTTGGTTTAATCATGCGAACTTCTAATATTTAAGACATAAACTTAAAAACTTGCTACATAAATTTCTTAAAAATCGAAAACAACTTCACAGTGAACGTCCCATATTATCCCACTATTTAAGGTGACCAGATTTAAGAGAAAAAACGAAGACGAAAGTAAAAATCTTCCTCCCCTCTCGCCCTCCAATGACCAAAATAAAATAATAAATTTATTCTTCCTCCCCAAAAATATCTTTTAGGTTTTTCCGCAAAGACAATAATAATAGAGAGTAGCAAATTTTACATCACCACTCATCCATGTTTTTCTGCCAAATACGTTCATTTACACAAATGTAATTTCTCATAATTTTTAGAGCCGGAATATACAAAATTTTCGTGTACATTTTAACGTTTCGAACCACGTGACACTGCTTTTATCTGTCTAAAAATTATTTATCAAACAAAAAAAAAAAAAAAAAAATTCAAATATCAGCATACGCAGCTAATAGTTTAACAACAAACTCAATTAAAATTTTTAATTTTTTCCATGCTTCTTAATTGTTGCCCCAATCGAAAAAAAAAAAAACATTTTTTAGCAGTCAAAAGGTTTTACTGACTTTCTTGTAAGTTTTTCCCCCTCTGTGATTGTAATTTAATTCTTCGCTTTTGGAGAAAAAAAATTGACCGTTTTGACTTTTGAAAATTAGTACAATAATTAATTTCTTCAATGAGATAAATGATAAAAGAAACAAAGAAAGATTTTTTTTTTTTTTTCAAACTTGCTGGTCAAAGCTGTGTTTTGTTATGCAATCTCTCAAGAAGGCGCTTAATCTGGGGAAATCCACTCCACTGCAGAAAAGAGCTCTACATTTTTTATCAACTCGCTTAAAAAAATATTTAGTTTTATAAAAAATATGGACTGCGTCACAACGACTCTGTAGCTTTCGGCTGACCTTCTTCTTCAAATCAGAAACTTTTAAATGCTACTGAACGCACCATCAATTTTTCTTCGCTTCGATGTTTTAAGTGTTAGTACTTGGATTTCATATGATATCTCTGCACCTGGGAACAACAACCAATGTCAGATCTTGACCAAACATTAGTTGTTGTTTCGCCGAAACGTTTACTATTTCGGAGACATATCCATCATGGATCCATTTGGCCAAAATCTGATATTTGTTGTTGTTGTTCCAAGGTGCAAATCTAAAATATTTCACTGACGGAGCATCCCTTACCTTCAGTAAGAAGTATCGTTTCATTAAAAAAAAACTTCTGAGTTTAAATAAAGTACGGTTTCGCATCGATAAGAGACCAGGTGCCTCCATCTAGTGGGAAAACTGGGCGTCAAATTCTCTTAGCAATGGCATTCCGCTGATAGGTTTGCCACGTGAGATAAGGGATGTCATGTCGGGGTGTCGCACAAGGTCAGCGAATAGTTGGATCTATTAATGCGCAACTCCATTGTGGGGGGGGGGGGGGGATGAGATCGGATGTTTAAAAAACTTCTTTCTGATAAATGAATATTTTTTAAAAAATAGAGAAACGCTTTAGGACCTGAAAAAGAAACTTTCACAGGATTCTTCTTAAACCTAAAAGAAATAAATATTGCTACCCACCTGGTAGAGTAAGACTACCTGTGCACCTGTGCTCTGTGAACTCTAAAGCGCAATTATATTTTCAAATATTCTCTACATCGTTAAAAAGTAGCATTTAGCCAATGATGATAATAACACTTTAATTGATATACTTCTGTGTAATTATTTTTTTAAAAATTGGGAGAACTTTAACGGTTCTGAGTAGGCAGATTGGAGGAGGCAGGGAGGAGGGAAAAAAGGTGCATCAACCCTATGAACGACAGTCCTTAGTCCACTGATTGTCTTAGTCCAACCAGTGGACTAAGACAAACACAGTATTTTCTTCTTGGAAATATAAAGAAGGAAGTTACCACTCTCAAGTCATCTGAGACAAAAAGTTTTGAAAGCTTATTTTTGTAAAAACAGTGCAAGCTATATTCACTGGTCGGTCTATCTTAACTAATTTGTGCTAAGAAATAAACACTCTTTTATCTTTCTACAGGAGCGGTGTGGGGAAAAATACAAGAAAAATGCAAAATTTCATATAATTTTATTCAATTAAAGAGCGAATGTCTATTGATAACTGAGTTCACTGCAGTTTGTGTAAGAATGACGAAAGGATACAGTTATTAACGTGTAGGCGGATACAATTGTACGACGCATTGCAAAGACACAAAACCTGCTCAACTTTTAAAGAAGAATGTTTCTTTTTCAAAATCAAAAAGATGGGAAAATTAATTAGTATTTCCCATTAAAATCCGGGACTTTCTTTTGGAGCTTTTCGTTAAAGGAATCAAAACATTTAATTAAAAACCCGGTACCCCGTTACATTTTGTCTAAAAGCTGAGTTTCCCCAGAAAGACCGGACGTCTGACCCCTATGCCATACAAAATATAAATTTAGGGATCAGACGTCCCCTCTAAACCCTAAAGATATGGAGGGGGACGTTTGATAGAAGCATGGTACCCTAAAACCTTAAAAAAGAATCTTTTTCAGATTTTATGTATTGAAAATATTCAAATCAAGAGCTTTCAAGCGACACTGAATTCATGTTTCGATATAGATTAAAAGTAACGCAATTTAAATATCAATGGGGAAGAAATGTATTAAAATGTACGTAAAATTTTATTTTCAAACGCGATTTTCTCAAAACATCGATTTTGAAAACTCATGTTCCTTTTTCTAGAAAACTACTTTACATACTAATTTGAAAAATTTACCACATTTTTGAGCAATCACGATTGCTTATTGCTTTCATTTGACTGTTTTTGGCGTGCTATCATTTTTCCCACCGGCGCGGCGCCACCCTCTGCCAGCACCACCCGTCGCGTCGGCTGGCCTCACGATGCTGCTCCTCTAGCGAAAACCGTCTCCAGGTTGCGTCATATCCTGCACACACACGCGCATACATACACGCACCAACACACACACAAACACATACACACACACATACCCCTACACTCATACACAAACACATATACACACGCATGCATACAGACAGCTACACATACACACAAATACACACAACTGCCCACACATTCATGCCTGCACACAGACACAAACACATATGCTTACACACACACACACACGTACACATACCCCCCCACACACACACACAAACATACAAACACACACTCGTGATTGCGAAAAACATAATTTGAATTCAAGATGACAAAATTCAAATTAATTTTTTTTATTTTTTATTTATATGCTTTTATAACTATACTTAAGTAAAATTTTTGCTTAAGGACTCGTACTTCTTAAACAACCGACTTTATGGTCAAAAACGGTCTTTTTTTTTTTCATTTAAAAATTGACTATTAGTTGAAGTTTAATAAATTATGAAATAAACTGAATTGTCTAAAAATTTCACTCTTAGATATCTCTTAAAAATACTGTGAAAATGGTAAGTTTCAACCATTAAAACTTTTTAAGGAAAAGGTACATAAAATTTAGCAATTTAGCATCACACATATCCAGGGTACTGACTCCCCTTAACCACTATTCCACAATTCAATTTGTTATTCCATATTTTGCTAGTTCGTACGGAATTGCAGTTTCTCTCAATCACGGACGGACATTTTTTTAAAGTTTAGCAATGAAAGTGGTAAAACTAAAAGAGCAAAATTCCTACTATTAAATCCGAACTTCTACTTAAACAGTTTTGCTCTTTTCAGCTTCAATCAAGGTAATATAAAATAAATACTTCATTGTTTCATGACTGCCGATTCTTTCTATTTTAAAACTTCTGTTTAATTTTTACTCCTGCAGTTGTTTCTCTCCTTTACGTTTCGTTATCTCGTTTTACGTTTTCAATTTGAATCAAGCTATTAAAATAAAAATTTCACTCTTACAATGGCTTCCGTTTCTTTTTCTTTCTTTTGTTTTCTTTGCGTTTTACGGGTTGCTATTAACATAGAAACAAGTGGAGTTTCTCTCCTTTTCTTATCACAAAGAAAAACGATTATGCAAAAATACAAAGACGTGGAAATGAAAACAATAACGAGCTTTAACACATTCTCAACGAGCTGATGTGTGCATCACATGACTTCCTTTTACTCCAATTTAATGTCATTTTCCCATTATTGGCAATTTTAATGTGATTCAATTGTTTACTCTCTAAATATCACCAACAATGGCCAAATTGAAACCAGATTAAAAAAAAACGCCAAATTTGTCGCCAACTTCTCGAAAAAACTTGGCGACCAAAAGACTGGCGATATATTGCCAAATGTACGACAAATTATAACACAACTTGAGTTTGCTTCGAAATTAACAATGATTTCCCCCCAAAAAGGGGCAAAAGACCCCCTTAGGAACTTCCAAACGCAACCAAAAGGGAAGGTGCACAACTAGACCCGACTAGGAGTCTACGTACAAAATTTCAACTTTCTAGGACATACCGTTTTTGAGTTAAGCGAGATACATACACACATACACACAAACACACATACGCACATACATGTGTACATACGGACGTCACGAGAAAATTCGTTGTAATTAACTCGGGGGTCGTCAAAATGGATATTTCGGGTGTCTGTACGTTCCTAGACATATATTCACGTGTGATTGGATCGAAAAAAAAACTCAACATTCATTCGGGGGTGAGAAAAATGGAAATTAAGGCCGATTTTTGAGTGAAAATTTTTTCGCGAATACAATACTTCCTTTTTTGTAAAAGGAAGTAAAAATAGCTATTAGAATTGCGTTGAAGCTGTCCGTTAAGTTTAAGGCTGAGGACTGCATGATTTTCTTGAAATTGAATCAATTATTTTTCCTTAGTCAATCTAACAAAGGGACTTTAAGGATCTTGGACAGGGTTTCTTCAATGTCTGAGACATTAACTGGTTTAACTTTTATTACTTTGATTTAGATTTCAGGCAATGTGATGGACACGAAAGTTTTCTACACTTTATGTCGCTTACACCAATACGTATGTAAGTAGTCAAACCTCCATATTTCGAACATTTACATATCGAAATTTTCTATTAATCGAAATCCCAGCAAATTTCTATGTTCATTACATAGAAAAATTGTTTCTATATATCGAAAAAATCTCTATATATCGATTTTTTTTTCGAGACATTCGTAGATTTTTTTTTCCATTTTAGACTGTTTGTCTCATGAAAAATGAAGGTTAGGAGAGAAAATTATGTTTATTAAAGGTTGCTACGAAACTCATAAGGAATCTGGGGTTGAGGGGTGTGTAGATAGGTCGTTGTTTCGTTCTGGAGTTCTTAAATTCCCTCAAGTTTATTTCAAATCTTAGTTATAACTAGTAGCATTGTAAAATCAGTTTCAAGTTCTCCCTTTTGTCTGTTGATTATCATTCCTAGTCTTTTTAGCTGCATTAAAAATCATTCAAGTTAAGTAGATTGATTTTTTACTTTTCTTTCGATTACATTGTTAAAATGAAAATCCCCTAATGTTGCGGATCAAGTTGAATTGAAGAAGAATAAAGATGTATGAAGGCGCAAAAATGTAATTTCTGTTTTTTTTTTAATTATTAAATTTTATTTAATCCAATGCTCGTATCAATTAGAAATTGGGTTTCATACACGCAAATTAGCTTTAATTTTAATGTTTTAGGAGACCTTTAGGATATTGAATCGCATTGAATCGATTTTCTCAGTATGGTTTCAATAGTTATGAGAAAAATATTTTTAGTAATAAAATAATTATTTTAATTGCAATTACAGATCATGGTTCACTGGTTCTCATTTGATTCTTTTGTTGCGTTTTTTTTTTTTTAAATATATTTTTACCACTGTTTCCATTTGAGAAAAATCTGTTCAAATTTTCCTACACTTTCGTTTTAATTCATGCTGCACTCATAACAGTTTTTCTTTGGTCCCATTTTCCCCAACAGTTCGTAAAAATCTAAAATTAGCTCCCATTCAAACGAGTACTTTTGATAATACGAATAAATAAATAAACAAATAAATATAAAAAATAAATGAAATAGATGATTAAAAAACTGGTTTAGGATTTCAGAATCATTTATAGTATGATTAAGTGTTAGCAGAACATTTTATGAAAAATTTTAAATTCGCTCACACAAAGAATGAATTATATAGCAATAAAACTTCAACGTTACTGTCCAACGACGGATTGTATGGAATTTTCAAACGTCCAGATCAGACGAATCTATCTGAATGAGGGGGAAAAGTAAAAATTTGATGCGTGTATTCCGCTCATTTGAATGAGATCCTGCTTCTGCAAAAGCCGACATTGCTAAAAATGATGGATTTGTCCACTTCCGGCTGTAAAATGGATGTTTGTCTTTCCATACAATCCGTGATCAGACAGTATAACTATTTTAAAATCTGCAGCAAAACCTAAGTTTTAGTCACATGAAGATGAAATCAATATACATATTTTTCTGGTGCTAATCAAAATGGAAGTATCGAATATAAATGAATTATAAGAGGCTGTCCCATAAATGGTGTGCCAGGTCCGGATCTACATACCCGCAGACCCCGCAGTGTGGGCACGCCTCTAAGAGTCCCGCAGCCCAAAAACAAAAAAGGAAAAATAAATAAAAAATACATTGTAAAAAACTATAATCAAGCTTTAGCAGTTGAATATATTTTATAATGTTTTAGTAAAAATGTGAGGAAAAACTGAAACTCAACACGTATTACTAAAGCATATAAGCGGGAGCGGGGGACCGGGGGTAGGGTTAAGTTTTGGGTGGCTTGTTGAGCAATCACGATTGCTTATTGTTCTCACTTGACCGTTTTTGGCGTTACGGTTCCTTTTTCAGCTTGGACCAGGGCTGCAGCACCACCGTCCACCGGCGGCGGCGCGGCTGGTCCTGAGCACTGTCCCCCGAAATCCACTTTTGCTGGGCGGTGGCGGCCATGTCCCACACACACGAACGCCTACACACACACACACACGAACGCCTACACACACACACGAACGCCTACACACACACACGAACGCCTACACACACACGAACGCCTACACAGACACACACACGAACGCCTACACACCCACACCCACACACGAACAACTACACGCACACGCACGTACACAACACTCACTCACACACATGCATACATACACTTACGCACCCACGCACCCACACACATGCGCCTACACAAACACACACGCTCGTGATTGCGAAAAACATAATTTGAATTCAAGATGCCAAAAATTCAAATTATTTTTTTTTTTTACTTCTCGTTTAACTTGTAAATAAAATGAGTTTCCAAAAATCAGGATAAAAACACGACACAGCTACCCAGAAGTGTTTAAACAAGAAAGGTTAAAACCTTAAACAATGACAATAAAAAATAAATAAAATATTTTAACAAATGAATTCAAATTGAAGCAGTTAAAAACATAAATAATCACTCGTTAAAAAATAAAAAATAAAAAAAGCTCTGATGGTGTCACACCTTTTTTAAAAACATTTTTGACCCCCTCCCATCACTCCCTGTTGTCACGAATTACGATAAAACATATTCCTGTGTGGAAAATGCGAGATGTCACACTTTCTTGTTCCCTTCTCACTTCCCCTTGTCACACACTGTCACTGTGACAGCCTCATGAAACCTCCTGCCCCTCAAAGCGTGACTTTATTTACGGATAGTTCCTATGAACTACGCTTTAATTTCTTCGTATAAGACCTAGATACAGAAAATTTTAATTGTTAATTAGCAACAATAACTGTATAAAACGAAATATCCTACTATTGTTTATTTATTTATTTGTAAAGTTAATTCAACTTGCTTCATTCTTTCGATTATCAAAACAAAATTCGCATTACCTTTTGAAATATACTTAAATTTGTCAATAATAAAAAAGAAAAGAAAAATAAAGAAAAATAAATAAAAAACAACACTATCGAAATGCAATTTTTTAAAAAACTTTCAATAAAATGTAACAATAAAGTTTACAATTTTGTGAAATTGAGCTTCTTTACGCTGTTGCAGAGTCAAACCTAATGTTCGATGTTCAAACTGAGCTTTCAAATTTCGGAAATTAAATCTTTTAGCTTTCTATGACAGCAGTGCTTGCTTGTATTTCAATTTGTAAAATGAATTTCTTTCCGAATTTTTTAAACTAACTCTACATTATAATTTTCGTAAAAGTATTTTTATTTACATATAAATGAGGCATTCTACCATAGTTTTAAGTTTTTAGTGCCTTCGCAGTGACTTTTACATTAAAAAAGGCACTTTCATTTAATAAACTCTTTTTGACATGAAAAAAAAAATGTGTACACAATACCACTTTAATTATTGTAGAATAAATTAGTTTTATGAATGTTTGGGGTTGAAAATAAAGCTGAGATTTCTTACCCATGCTGACAGTTTCATTTTTTGAAGCTGGAATGACATTTTATTAAACGTCTGCTAGCTCATTTTTAATTTTTAAAATTAATGCTAAAGATTCATAGCACAAACAATGGAACCAATAAGAACTGAACTTTTTTTTAAGCTAAACATATGAAACTATTTTAAAACTTTATCCTTAAAGGTTTGATGTTTTAATGTCCACTAATGTTCTCTATTGGTCAAATTGTTGATAGAATCACACTAGTTTAGCTTGATCTACATTTATCGTAAAGATATAAACAATATCGCTGCTGCTTGGATGAGAAAATTGTTTTTTACAATAGTGAAATAAAAGTAGTATGTGGATGTATCTGATTAAATAAGTGAGTGAAATGAACTATTTCACTTTACCCCACATTCACTAAACCAACTGTACAAAGCATTTAAAATACAAATAAGCTAAATATTAAACAAATAAATACTGAACCGAATATTAGTTGATCTCCATTAATATTTAAAATATTAATATAATAAGGACTTTATCATTTAATAATAACACAATTAATTTTTGACTTACAACAAAATATTACAATATAAGTATCAATTTTTGAAAATTGCTTGCATCGTCATATTTTTTGATTTTAAGAGGTTACTTTTTTCTTGACTGGAACAGTCTACATGTGTTATTGCATAGGTAAAATATTACTAGATAGGTGACGCTAAAAGAAGAGTAAGTATTTCAACATTTTACTTTGCCCCACATTCCCCTACTATCTATTAATTGTATTAGAATTTGCTAATAATATTATGATAAGTTAAATTCGACTTGTTGTCTTAAATTTGTAGTATATGTAGAATCTATTGAACATTGATCGTTGCTAACTATTTTTACATGCTTTTAAAATTAAAAATGTTGCTTTACAAGAATATTAATGTTGTTAAAGGAATCTTACTTTGATGATCCTTTATCACCAAACGTATTGAAATTGTGGTAAAAAGCCTTAAATGTGACACCAAAAATGAAACGTCCAAAATGTACAATATATTTGAAACATGAAGAAAATTTTCTCATTTTTCTTATTGAACATTGATCAAATTTTGCGTAAAAGCGAAGACTTTAGCAAACAATATGCATTCAAAATCAAAAATGAAAGGCCTATGATACAGGGTAGACCGAGCAGTGAATCAATAGCAGGTAAAATAAACGAGTTGATGTGTGCATCGCATGACTTCCTTTTACTTCAATTTTAATGTCATTTTCCTATTATTGGCAATTTTAATGTGATTCAATAGTTTACTCTCTAAATAACACCACCAGTGGCCAAATTGAAACCAGGTTTAAAAAAAATCGCCAAATTTGTCACCAAGTTGGCGGCAAAACTTGGCGACCAAAAGACTGGCGATATATCGCCAAGTGTCCGCCAAGTTATAACACCACTTGAGTATACATCGAAATTAACAATGAGCCCCCCCCCCCCAGAAAATAGGCAAAAGACCCCCCTTTTTAAAACACCCGAATGCAACCAAAAGGGGAGATGCACAACTAGACCCCATTAGGAGTCTACGTACCAAATTTCAACTTTTTAGAACATACCGTTCTTGAGTTATGCGACATACATACGCACATCCGCATATACGCACATACATACATACGTACATACGGAAGTCACGAGAAAAGTCGTTGTAATTAACTCGGGGAATGTCAAAATGGATATTTCGGGTGTTTATACGTTCTTAAGCACTTATCCGCATGTGGTCGGGTTGAAAAAAAAACCCAACATAAATTCGGGGTTGAGCAAAATTTAAATTAAGGCCGAATTTTGAGTGAAAATGTTTTTGCGAGTACAATATTTCCTTTTTTGTAAAAGGAAGTAGAAAGAGGTTTGAAAAGATTTTTCCTGGATGAACTGGCAGTAGTTGGGTTCGTCCAGTTTTTTGCACTTGAAATCCCCAAACAACGTACCGCAGAACCGCGAAAGTAAGCTCAGTTTCTAAAACGAAATTATACAAAACCAATTTAAATATTTTTTGAATTCCAAATGGTTTTAACAAAGCACAATGATTTTTTTTAAGAAGAAAAGGCGCTGAAGTGTTCATTCATTTCACACTACTACCTTGCTGCACATAGAAGAAACGATTCCTCTCGATGTAAGACATAACATAATTTTTATTGCAAAGTGTGAACATTGATTGCGATGTTCATTGCAGCACTTCTCAACTCTTAAAAAAGAGCATTATTAAGTTAGTACCCTCGATTAACGACGCATATTGAAAATAAAGCTGAAATCTTACCTGATAAACAACTCTATGTCTTGATAAAAATGCAGAAAATTTCAAAAAAATCTTTTAGTATCGCTTTTAGTATTCGCTGCTTTTTTGAAATATTTAGTCTTCTCAGTTGTTTTGAATCAAAGTAACTTTCGTCCAAGTGCGCGTTTCCTTTTATATCTCCAGTAGATACACCCCCAAAATTCTTCTCCTCGTCCGCAAATAAATACCAATAAAAACTGAAACGGAACACTGAAATTAGCGCTGATTTTCGGCGCAGAAGTACAGCGCACATCTGATGTCATCGGTGGGTGGCGCTTCTGACATAGACCAATTTTTCTACCCACGCGCCCGGGCTCCGCAGATGCATGAAATCCGGCAGAAAAATCCGGCCGAAACTCGAGCATTTGACCGCTCAAAACCTGATGCTCTGGATATATTTAACTTCATCGACGCGTAGGTGAAGTGATTTAATGTCTCTAAAAGTCGCACCGCATCATAAAGTACTTTTATTATTTACATAAGGTTCATAAAATTACAATGCGCTTTAAGTTTCCCCACTTATCATAATAATTGTCAGATCGAAGTATTTCCAAAAATTCGTGCAGAATTGAGCGATTCGTTCGTTTTGTTATCGGGGAGTAGTAGAGATCTGTTTCATAAAAGCGAATACAAACGTTTAACTGCTGTAAAAATTGCAGGAAGTGAATGCAGAAGTGAATGGCAGAAAGTGAAAAGGGGAATAAATTCTGAAACTGATGCACTGTTTTGTACTTATCAATAACATTCAATATTATCGATATAAAAGCCGGTGAAAATTGTGTACCCAAAAAATTCCCTTATGGTTGTCTAGATGATCTAGATGATATATGGGTCCCTATTTATTTTTAGAAAAAAGAATTATTCAAATAGGTTTAATATTTTAAAAATTACTCTTTTGAAATAGTGTCCATTTCAAATCGAGTATTTTGCTGGTTTTTTTCCAAAATGGCCGATTTTGTGCAGAATTTTAGTAAGCTGTAACTGAAGAAAAAATTTTCTCGCAAAATCCTTTTGGGATATTTCATATCTCCCTTAGTTGTAACTACTGTAATTTTTTCAAAAAAATCGGTGACGGTCATGTGACAGGCCCTGCCTGATCTGAAATGGGATGGCTCAGATGTGAAGCTGGTATCCAACCACACCTTTCTACATTGCTTCGAAAGCTCACACCTTTCTACATTGAAAATGGCTTTTCTTGAAACTCCGAAACACTTGTCTGCATTTTTTTTCTTCCAAATTTGTGCATTTACCCTGATTTTCTAACGCTTGTCATGTTCTCTAGTTTCACAGCTCAGAGTTAACATAGGTGACAATACGATTTGTTGCTCCCTGACTCGAAGAGAGCGGAATATTTTATTTCTGTACACTGCAAATTTCGAACAGTTTCTAACAACACAGCAAATTGGCCAACTAGCCACCAAAAGCAGCGGCCACCAAGCGAGCGCTATTAACTTGGTGAGCAAGACGCAAAACTGGCATCCATACGCTCACAATTTTCTATATTGAAAAAGGGCTTCCTTAAATCTCCGAAACACTTGTCTGCATCCCCCCCCCCCAATTTGTGCATTTACCCTGATTTTCTAACTCTTATAATGTTCTCCGGTTAAACAGCTTAGAGTTAACACTGGTGACAGCACGCTCTGTTGCTCCTTGACTCGAGAGAGCGGAATATTTTATTTCTATACAATGCAAATTTCGATCAGTTTCTAACAACACAACAAATTAGCAAGTACGATCTCAGAGAGAACTGTATTTCATTATCTACTAATGGATTTTCGCAATCGAAATAGGACTGAAAAAACATAAATAAATAAATAAACGTGTACTCTTCTTTCAAAACAGAGATACAAAGAAATTAGTACCGCGCCAGAAATAAATTGCATAACGTAGACGAAATTAGAGGAAACAGATTTAAAAATTACATTTGTTAACTAAAAGAAGTTTCCTAAAATCTTACAAAATGAAAATAAAAAAAAAAAAAAAGCAAGAGTCTAATGAAAAGACTTTTTATAGTTTCTTATCAAAGGGGGGGGGGGGGGGAGCGGGAGGACAACACTGTAAAACAATACTTTTCCAGTTCCGTTTCTAAAAAACAAATTTTACTGAAATTAGCATCCATTTTTAGTTTATCCAGTGAAGAAAAATGAAAAGAAAATATTGTCATAGCAGTTTGCTTCGAAAAAATCGCGCATACAAAAATTGCTAAACGGGGGAAGTGCAAATATGGCACTGCGTTAGTAAAATTATGGAGCTTCAATTTTTGTTCTTTTCATTCTAAAAAGGTTTTCTGCTTCTCTGCGCTTGAAATTACATATTTACATTTAATTGTTCAAGTAACTTTTTACACATTACAATGTAATTTTGTTGAAAGAAGTACTAATTTCCTTTCTCTTGAATGTCAATTATATTGATGACTTGTATATGCATATTACATTCCTTTGTTTAAAACATTCATCCGGAAGAAAATGGTTCGTATTGCAAAAAAGTGGAAGATACCTATTCCGTTTTTACTTTCCAAAAATAATCCAAGTTATTTTCGATTTTTATTTGGAAAACTTTATTAATTAAAAACTTACATTTTAGTTCAACTCTATATTTACTTTTCATCTTAATAATTAAAAATTTATCACTCTAAAAATTGACGGCTATAAAATTAAATAAAATTAGGTTTAACTGTGCAATTTTCGATTTATCCTAATAAATGGAATCTCAGAAGTATAATTTTTTTTTCGCTTAATAGGTTTTTTCATTTTAAAGCTTTTTGAAACATTTAAAGCCTTTAGAAAAGAAAAAAGCTTCATGTAAAATGTAAAAGAAATAAGCAATTATCTAACTTCATCAGTCACAATAAAGTTTTTACATAACCATTAAACACTGTAACAGACTTAAAATTTCGCTAATGACATAATATATTTCAACGAATTAAAAAGAAAAAGTCAGCTGCTCTCGTAAAGTTTGTTACAGAGTAATAATACTCTTGTGACAATGAAACAAACTTACAGAGCCCCATCAGACTGCTGTAGACTTTCAAAAGCATCTACTTACTACGTATATGCTAAGTGCTAAATGGCTTAAGAATTATGTGTCTAAATCGTAACAGAAACTTTGCAACATATGTGAAATATTTGTCTTTAATATGAAGCATTAATTTGGGGGAAGGTTTTTAATGAAAATTCTGTGAAATAGTCCGTGGTTGAAGGAATGAGTTGAATTAGTTAAAAGAACTAGTATTTCATTTATTAAGGTTTGTTCTCCTTTTTTACTTGTTCTTCTTCAAAGTAATTGTTTTTCAGCGGTGTAAAAGTATTGCATATGGTTTGTTTTTTCGTTTTTTTTTTCTTTTTTTCCGGAAATAGCCACGTATGAACCAAATTTTACTGAACTAATGTCTGTTTATGGCTTTTGGTTAAGTTCGTTTTCTGAAATTTCTAAGTGTTTCTGCTTGAAGGGTTCGATACCTCTGATGCGTTTCCCTCACTCTCATTCTCATTATCATTATTATTATTACTATTACTGTTATTATTATTATTGTTATTGTTATTATTATTATTGTTATTAATGTCATTGTTATTATTATTGTTGTTGTTGTTGTTGTTGTTATTATTATTATTATTATTATTATTATCATCATAATCTCCGTTGTTAATATTGCCTTTATTGTCATTACTGTAGTTATTATTATTACTATTACTATTATCATCCTTGCTCTTTTTGTTGTTGCTATTATTCGTTCTGTTGTTGTTCTCAACATCATTATTATCATCGTTACTGTAATTGTTGTTGCTATTATTCGTATTTCCTATTCTTTATATTGTTGATGATATTCTTGTTTTTATTATTAGTATTTTTATTGCTAATGACTACTGTTTGCTGCTCTTGAAACTCTTATTATTGAACAATCAAGAAGATTGATTATTGATCTCACTTCGTCCATCCCTGATGTTTCGATTTCTGACGCGTTGATTTCTATTCTTACTGTGATACCTCTTGCGTGATGCTTTTTTTAATTTTGTTGACTAACTCTCACAAAAATAATCATACAGCATTACACCTTCAGTTAAACGCATTAGAAATTCAACCCTATTTTTTGATATAAAACATTCGAAATTCTGGCAAGGACTTAAGTTAGTACTTACATTATGAATTTTAAGTAATTACTAAATGTATAATGTATAAAACATCTTTACTTTTCAAAATACACTGAACGATGTTTCGCGTAAAACTCTCTTCCTCCAAAATATTACGAATACCGAGAAACAGCTGAGCTAAACAAAAACTGACTATGTTTGAAATGTTAATCCTTAATATCTCATTGAATAAAAAATAACTAAATTTTCCTAATGTCTGGCTTTTTCTCGTTTGCCTAGTTCGAAGATCAACCGAAATACAGAGGGAAAAAGTGAACTAGAACGCATTTTATAAATCTAAAGGGAACTTTGTTTTTAAATTTCTTCTTTCAGTTTTAATTACCGCTTTTGTAAGGCAATTAGTCACACTGACAACGGTTTCTTTAGCAATAACTTTTTTTTATTGCGGTGCCAACGTACAAGCTATTGTGATAGCTTCGAACCTATACAAAAGAAAGTCCTTTTAATAAAAATTGCTTTTAACTCTTGTAATGTAATTTAATGTCCGAAAATGCCTGAACATACTACTTTTCGACGGAATCTCATGTGCTGGATAAGGATTAGATTGTTGAGAGTCGTCGTTAGAACAAGAATTTACTGTTTCCAAAAGAAGCCTCTTGGGGGAAAGACACAGAATTTAAGCTATTAAATTGGATTTGCATGTGTCCGTTCAAGACAGTTTGGAATTAATATACCTCTGTTAAAGTTATTATAGAATGTTTATTCCTATATTAAGTATTTAACGATTTTGTATGTTTGTCGATGAATCGCCATAAAGGGGGATAGGAAGAGGATTTAAGTATACAAAGTTTTTTTTTTCTTCCTTAATTGAGCTTGTTTCCAAATGGCGTTAAATCAATTTTTTCTATTCTTGAAAAAACATGATTTCGTCATGCAAGATTTAATATTGAATTTAAGAAAAAGTCATTCTTACATGAGTGAGTTAGAAAATAAAAAATGACTCAGCATATTTTTAAACAAAACTATATCATTTATGCCTTTTGGCTCGAATAAATGATGGAAATGAAATGAAAACTTCCCTTTTATAAGTAATCCAATTACGTCTTTTCATGAAATACAACAAGAGTTTTCGATGCACAATGAATCCCTACAAATCTTCATTTACAAATCCTATTTTTTCATTGCTATAATTATTTTCTCTTACGCTATTGTTAAATGTATCGTTGCAAGAATGTTTATGAAAATTAAAACAAGCGAGCAAATTGATAGTTCCCAAAACTTCCAGTAATTTCAAAATATGTTTTTTTTTTTTAATTTTTGCTTGATTCATATATTTTTTTAGGTTTTATTTCAGAAGAGGCGCCAGGCAGAATTTCTACCAACTTCGCCCTAAGTGAAACAAACTGCAATTGGTTAAACTTGACTTAATTCTTTTCGGAAAACAGAAAAACGAGAATTTCAACCACTGTTTTCAATTTGATTAAACTTTGCTTGCAACTTCTGCTTTACATTAAATTCATTGTTAGACAAGTGCTGCTATCTTTTCCATCTTGAAAACTTTGACTTAACCCTTTTTAGAAACAAACTCTTCAATTGCAGTTGCTACTATACAACCCTAATTCAAAGAAACCCTTTTTAGAAACAAAGATAATTGAATTTCAAAACTTTTTAAGCAAAACGTGTCAATGAGTCGAGTAAAATAAAAGCATGTAAATTAAAAAGAGTGCAGCATGTTATTCATGAATGGGAAAAACAATTTTCAATAACTTTGCTAGTATTATTTTTAAATTTTAGGGTAATTAGCACATTAAAAACTATGTTAACTTTTTTTACGGGTCAAAAAATAAGAATAGTAAATTTGCTCAATGTTAATTTCAAAAGTATCGAAATTATTGCACGTGTAGGTAAATTACGGCAAGTATAAATCTCGGCTCTCACTGTAAAAAAATATGTGTAAGGTTACCAGTATTAATGGGTGTAAAGTTACACGAGTTCTGAAGTGTGTTGCATCATTGTTTTAAAAACTCAAATTGTTGGAGGATCCTTACACTATGGTGTCAGTGGAATTCAAAGCGCATGCGTAAAGATCAGAATCGACGCAGAGCAGGTAAACTCTTATTAGACAAAAAAACACCATCCTTGGTGGCCGAGCGGTGAAAGCTCTTGCATATTCGACCCGTCGCGTTAAGGGTTCAAACTCCACTCAGATCATTTCCTCATTTAGTGCAATAAAAATGTTTTGCTTGTATATTAAAATAAATAAATATTGTTCAACTAGAGGACCCGACAGACGTTGCTCTGTTCAAACTTTGTAAATTGAAAAGTTATAAAATTTCAATAAACTCTCAAGTGTTTGAACCGTTCTGATGAAAAAAATAAGTAAAACGAAAATGTTTTAAGCTGCTTGATGTCAGAATGCGGATATTTATTACAACTTGGTTTATCTAATGTCCACTGAGCAGTTGTTTTATTAACTATTTTTTCTCCTGTACTTGATGACTGGTTCGTTCCGCCATACTCCAAGGATAAAATACGTCCTCAGATATTAAGTGTAAAAAACTTACTACCAATTTAGAACAAACGGGAAATCCCGCTGCAACATCCCCCATATGAAAAGGAATAAAACAATCGAAAGGATATCGCTTAAAAAAATGATAAAGGTAAAAACAGTTCTCGGAATAAGCGAAAATCACGCATCCGTCCCCCCCCCTCCCGATGTAAAATAAACACATTCAACTAAAATGACTAAAAACTCTTTAAAAACGAAAATCAATTCTTTGCAATTTGAAATACTTCGCCAAATAAACAAAAAACACAATAAATTACATTAACAGTAGCTTTAAAATGTAAACAAATGATCACGCATCTCTATTGTAAATAGCCAAAGTCGCCAAGCCACCACGTTATTGTAATCCAGCCGATCAGTGAGCAAAGCCAACTCCGATCGATTAGCGGTCCGATTTATTGAACGAAAACTTTTAAAACTTCATATATTGCCTAATTTGTTCTTTCCACCAAAGAAAAAGATCTTCCACAACACTGATCTTTTGTGTACAGAACTACCCTGTTGTAATTTATCTGGACGAAAATAAAATTTGTTTCGTCTTTAAATTCCATCATCTTTAAATTCTTTTAATAATGTACTGATTAGTTTGATAATCCTTAAAGTATTCTTGACATTGGTGCGAAAACTCAGATGGATTTCAACCGAGAAACAAATGTTTCTAGGTACGGTACTTTCTGATCATTTGGTTAGGGAAACCTAAAGCACCGATCCGGTCACATGGTTCAACAACGACGACAGAACACACGTTTTGCGTGAACCTTCCAGTACTTTACTTTAAAATATACCACGGGACCTAAAATTGTTGTTTTCAATAGAAATGAAGGATTCACTCTCTACGTTTTATCTATTCTCAATTGACATATCACAGTAGGAAATTTCATTACACAAAGCAGAGCTGTCTTTCTTATTGTCCTCTGGCAACGGGTTAAATTTTTATTTCAGTTCTCGCTCAACAATAGATTAAAATAAACATTAATCATTTGGGAGCTATAACCATCCAATGTTTAAATTAATTAATTAATTAACAAAAACGTTTCCGATTCGATCCATCGCGCTTCGAAACCATGCTTGACACAATTTAATTACACACAAAAAATTTGATCAAAATCGGTCCAGCCGTTTAAAAGCCTTATGGTGACAAACGTCCGCGCAGAAGATTTTAATACATTAAGATTAAATAACTGGTGTATTTAGTTGTTAAAAAGCATGAACATAAATCGTTCAAGAAAGTCAGGTGATAGCTTACTTTTTGCTAATGAGTAACCTTTCAAGCAAAATATCTGTAAGCATACAGAAAATTCTTGGTGTAACTTTACTCAAAAATGAGTGAGACGTTACGCTATAGTTACATTACTTTGGTGTAACCTTTTACAAGCGATGTGTAACCTTACACCAGTTATATCAGTTAAGTTACTCCAGAGCAGTGGAGGTAGCTAAGATGCTACCGATTTTATGGAGTGAGGTTACACAAACTTTTTACGGTGCTCAGAAAATATTGAGTTATTTCTTTGCTCAAAATATGACGTGAAATTGATAGTTCTAAAACCACAACGTTGCGTATTGTATTAACCGGAATAAATGTGGTAGAAAGCTAGTAACAACTGCCAGAGATGAATGCATTGTATTGTTATTTAAAGTTTAAAAAAAAACGAATGTTTTACAATCTACGGTTTTGAAGACTTTAAGGGAATATATAAGAGCTAGCCAACTAAAAGGTAACCGGAATAAATGTGGTAGAAAGCTAGTGACAATTGCCAGAGATGAATGCACATTCCAGTAAATCGTCCAAAATAATTGTTTTAAAAGTGCTTCTGATAGTAGTAAGAGTTATAAAGAATCTGTTGTTATCATGCCCAATTAGACTACATTTCAACGATTGCATAAATTGCAGTTTCATTTGCGGCTCCCCCCCCCCCTCAAAGTAAAATCGTTATTAATTTTATTATTTATCTGCTTATCAATTCATCTGTGTATGTATTTATCAAGTTAAAAAGTAAACGAGTCACCAAGCAGCAACGTATTCCTTACTCTAACCAACATTAGTATTTGTCCCATAGTTTTTTGTTTCGAATACACTGTAACCAGAGAAATTAGCTAAGCCTGGTTCGGTTCATTTTTCCAGAAAGTTTTCTGCTTTAACTCTGCTGTGGAGAACATGAATAAGGTTGGCTGTCTGTCACAACGCACTCCCACCGATGACCTAAGACATTTTTTTTTATTTTTTCGAATGGAACCAAAACTAGTTCGTTTTAATCGTGTAACTGGTAAAAAAGAATTCAGAAATAGATTTATGAATTGGGTGGGTACAACATGATGCGTTTCTTTAAGGGAAATAATAAATGCTATTTCTCTAAAATTTTATCTACTTCAATTATTTGCAATTTGCTTATACTGTTGTAAAAAAAATTACAGTATCATTATTTTGTGTTACTTATTTGTTAAGAGGAAAAAAGATTTTTAAGTGTTAGTATAATAAAAAATTCGAGAAATAAATAAATAAATAAATAATACCGATAAAAAATATTACACTACCGTTTACAAAATTGATGCCGTTTTTCAGTGAATTATTTTTTCTTGGTGTATGTTCAGAAAAGTTTGAAAACCATTATACGTCGTTAAGTAGTTTTGTTTTAATTAGAACTAATGTAGGGGTGTTTTAAAATAGTTAAGTTTTTGTCCCTTTCGGTTTTTATCATTTCTAACGTATGAGACAGTTAAATACATTGGTTTCTGATTTTTTTAAATTCTTTTCTTGTCTTTCATTTCAATTTCTTTTCTTTTCTTTTTTTTTCTCCCCCCCCCCCTTTTTCGATCGCCACTTGCGATGCTGGATCAAGCTTGCTTAGAAGAAGTTTTGTTGCTTAGAGGTTTGCTGCTTAAAAAAGGATAACTTTGTGAAGTTTGTTTTAAAAAGGGATACATTTCTATTCACGTTATATCTTCAGAAAGTCGTAATGTACTCGTCGCAACTAATTCAGATTAAAATTGAACAATTTGATCTAACAACTTACAACCATTCTCAAAAGAAATGGGTTGCCCGATCGGTACGTTGCCAGCCTCGAGGTTAAAGGGTCGCGGGTTCGGCCCTGACCGATCAAAGACCCTCCGCGAACGCTATTGGTGACTGGTGTACGTTAACTCCGTTGTAGTCACAAGTCCTGCAAGTATCCCTTTCAAATCAACACTAGGGGTGCTGCATCGGGGTTTTGCTCAGGTCCTCTGTCAATAAATAAATAAATGAATAAATAAATAACAAAGCTGTGTTCAGGGCCCCATCCAACTGATAAAACCACGCGTGGCGGGCCCTGGAGGGCAAAGTGTTGAGGCTTTTTATTAACAGTATAACCTACTTGGTGAAGAATAATGACTAAGAATATGTAGGAATATTTACTATTTAGTACAATATCTGAAGCATAATATTCATATACTGTTTTACTTATTTGATGCGCTTTTTCTAAGCTTGTACTTATCTTACATAATTTGTTGGAATGACAAATTTTGTCAAAACATCTTCCTTCAGCTGCATAAAATTTTAAAAAAAATCAAATGCATTCCTAACTATACAATTAGTATTATGCCGCACCTTCTAATAATGGATTTGAATATATTAAGAACGATAAACTGGAATTGAATGACAAAAATAGACAAGTAATAAAAGCATTTACCAATGGCTCGTATAAGGAGAGAGTGTTGTACCTTGGGCTTGGGACACTTTTCACATTTTAATCTTTAACGTCAATTATTGTAATTAAATTGAAAATTGTAAAGTCACATTAAAATACCCCAGCATACTTCTCTGCAATGTATTGTTTTTAATTCAGACAGTTTGAAGACCAAATATTGCCAGCCATTTAAAGTAAGAGTTACAAACAGACCCTAGATACATCCTCCTATTGTACCTTGGGATACATCCTGTATCATGGACACTGTATCATGATACAGGACACTGTATCATGGACACTCATCATGATTCAGGAAACAGCCATACACTTAAACCAATTTTGCACCAAAAAACAAAAAAAAATATTTTTTTCATGGTAATGAATTAAATTATGAATAATGAACAAAATGAGTCATAAATATTGAATTGATGAATTATCTAACATTTTATGTGTTTAAAAGACTACATTAGATTAAAACATTTTTCCATGTTTTTAAACATATCTTAATTTTTAAGAACCATGTGTATATTGCACCTTGGTACGTGTCCCAAGGTACAATATGTTTGGCTGTCCCGAGGTACAATGACCACATGGTTTAAGAAAAATCAGAATGGTGGTCGATCTAGATGCACTATCATTGTTTTCTCATAACCAAAATATTTAAAGTACTTCTCTTTTATAACAAATTATTATTCAGTTGATCACTTTTACAAATGCAAAGACTGAAAATAAAATAAAAATGAAGAAAATATTTACTTTGTAGTCATAAAATTTTCTTTCTCTCACAAACTCATCAATTAAACTCTTTTGATACTGATTGTTACTATAGCACCATTTAGTGGGGAAGGTAGAGATTAAAAAAAAACATGGCTGCTAAAAATAGATTCTTAGAAATTAGCAGTGTCCCAAGGTACAACACTCTCCCCTAATGATGTTTGGTTTAAAATTCTTAAATTACAAACTATTGACTATTAATCCAAAGGCATCAAGACGACACGGCATACCTTTTGGTGAATTCCATGAAAAAGGCGACATGACACTTGAATTTTAAAACTTAATATTATGTCACTTGCCATATAACGTTCTCTTCAGAAATAAATGAATTTTTTGAATATTAACCCATTTTCCCAAATAGTTTGATGACTTCCAGAAAATCAAGTGCAAAATCAAGTTTTTTCTTTGTATTTTTACAAAGCAAAAAATCTCTTTTTTGTTACATAGTGAAATTTCAATCAACTTGTTATCTCAGCATATAATATTTAGATTAACTTTTATCTTTTGAATGTCTAGTTAAACTTTATGGTAAGTAATTTAAAATTTCTTTTTTTTTCAACAAGGAAATAGGTCTATTACTAAGGTGACAATTTGATGTCCTTCCGTTACCAAAATACTACATCTCAGTTAGTTCACCAAGAACCTATTGGGTGTAGAAACTAATGTTTTTTATGCAAAGCAGAATTATGTCCTTCGTCAAGGAGGCATAGTTATGTTTTTTATGGATATAACCTTTCCCCCCTTGCGATCCCCTTCCTAAATCCGAAAGATAACTAGACATTCAAAAGATAAAAGTTAATCTAAATATTATATGCTGAGATAACAAGTTGATTGAAATTACACTATGTAACAAAAAAGAGATTTTTTGCTTTGTAAAAATACAAAGAAAAAACTTGATTTTGCACTTGATTTTCTGGAAGTCATCAAACTATTTGGGAAAAAGGGTTAATATTCAAAAAATTCATTTATTTCTGAAGAGAACGTTATATGGCGAACCCTTTGAGTACTAGGTAATAAGTAACAAGCAAGAAAGAAAAAAAACAGACACGCACGCGCGCGCGCACACACACACACACACACACACACACACACACACACACACACACACACACAACACACACAAATAGAAAATAAAATTTGGGAGATTTTTCTTCTAGTTTGATACTGCTCCATAGTTTATAACAAGAATGAAAACATAATTGCAAAACATAGAACTATAAATATTGCTACGAACTAAAATGATCGCTAAAAAATTAATGCAAAACAAATTCACCAAAAATAAACACTGATTATTCTATGATGAGCTTCAATCAACTCTGGAAAAAAATTTTTGAAAATGGGATATTTGTGCGAAAAAAAGGCTCAAAAGAAAAAAAAAAAGTTGGCTGAAATTTTTCTGACTTAAAGATACATTTATCTCTATCAGAAGTCAATTAAAGAATGATCTTTAAAATACCTTTCATGGAACTCTGTCTCAGATTAACTAAATGAATTTGTTTCTTACAGTAAAACGAGAAAGATCTGTGGGTTTAAGTCTTCTTGAAAAGGACTACTAGCCTAGCTGTTTGATAAGGATCTACTGTGCACATTAATCGTTTGATTGCTGAAGAACTTTCTTGTAATGATGCTGCGGAGAAAAATCCATATATTTAACAAAATGATAGAAGCGTCTACTTTTCAATGTAAGCATTTCCTCCAATTTTTACACAAATGGTAATTTTTAGCGAAACAAATATTTTTAAGCTCACAAACTACAAAAACATTTTCTACACAAATTTCATAAATTCCTTATTTACATGTAGCGCAAATTAAGTTGCATTGTTAAATTCCTTTGATTTTTTTTTTTTTTTTTTTTTTTTTTTTTTTTTTTTTTTTTGCTGCGTAAACCTCACACTGTCAAACTTTCACCCACGAAAACTTTCTAAAGTAATTAATTTTTCATACTTCTTATAGTATTTTTGGGTTGCCAGCCATTCTTTTTCTTTTTCGACAATGAAGCTTGAAGTAAATATTGTAGACTAGTGTGAAAATTATAGCAAAGCAACGAACAACAGCTTGATCTCACTTCTATGCATTTTTCACTCAACACAAGAGAAAAGCGATAGCTCGCCTTCATACCCCTTCATACAAATTTTGCGCCTTTGCGCCTTCATACAACTTCATTCTTCAGCAATTCAACTTGATCCGCAACAGTCTAGGAATGATAATCAAGTTGAAAATGATTTTACTGTATTACTGGTTGCAACAAAAATTTGAAATAAACTTGAGGGAATTTAAGAACTCTGGAACGGAACAACGACCTATCTACACACCCCTCAACCCCAGAATCCTTGTGAGTTTCGTAGCAACCTTTAGTAAACATAATTTTCTCCCCTAATCTTCATTTTTCATAAGACAGTCTACAGTAGAAAAAAATCTACGAATGTCTCGAAAAAAATTTCGATAAACAGAGATTTTTTCGATATATGGAAACAATTTTTCTGTGTAATGGACATGGAAATTTGCTGGGACTTTGATATACAGAAAATTTCGATATGTGAAAGTTCGATAACTGGAGGTTCGACTGTGTTATACAATAATTAAACAAAGAAAACTGAATGAATTTTCAGAAAATACACAGAATTCACGCAAAAAAAAACTTGAATTAATTTCTGTGGGGGAAACCCGACTTAAACACATTTTAAACTAGTATGTTGTGGCCATCACGAAACTTTCTTCTATATCTTTCTTGTGAATTCTGATCAATCCCTATGCTTGAAAAGAATGCAATATTCCCAGCAAAAAAAAAAAAAAAAAAAAAACTTGACGACCGTCCGAATTCCTGAATTCCCGCAAAAGCAAAGCAAAGAACGACTTGAAAGTTATTTTAAAAGCCTTGCTTGAATTAATTAGATGTTTTATTTGTTAACAAACATAAAATGGCAACAGTTATTAATTTTAAATCATTGCGATAACATTTCCGATTATCTCCCGAAAATTAAAATCACGTGAAATAAGCAGACGAGAATATTGTAATTTATCTTTCTTATTGTTGCATTTATAAAGCTATTTTTATTAACACAAAAAAAAAATCAGACCCCCATGGAGCGATTGGCGCCAAAATTGAAACAACGCCTATTTACAAATAGATTCACATTTATTCCAAATTTCATCCAGAACGTAGCATTACTTCTTGAGAAATGGCACTCACAATGAAAAAAAAGAACATTCGATTGCGCCACCCCCTTTTCAGCTTTTGACACCAAAATAAAATCAGCTCTTATACCCACTAAGGTCTACTTGCCGATAAATTTTTCTTTCATTCCGTTCATTATTTCTTGAGATACAGCAGTCACAATTGACGACAAAAAACGTTCTATAGCTCAACCCCCGTTTGAGTTATTGCCACCAAAATTGAATCAGCACCTGTTCCTGTTAATGGCAACATATGGTCCAAATTTTGTTTGATTCCGCCAGTTACTTCCTGAGGAATAGCAAGCACGCGTAACTCAAAAAAACGTCCCATTGCTCCACCCCCCTTGGAGGAATTCGCGCCAAAAACCAATGGGCACAAGTTCACATAGGGGCACATATGTGTACCAAATTTCGTTCGATTTCGTGCGGTAGTTTTTGCTGTAGAGCGGCCACAAAAAACTGGTCACACACAGACGTGACACACACACATACACACATACATACACACACACATACATAATCCGTCAAAATTCGAAATTCGAAAATTTGCACGAATCCAATACTTTCTTCTATATATTAGATATAGAAGAAAGTAAAAATCACTGATCTGCGGATGTGAGGGCTTTGAAATGTCCGTTCAGATTCTAGGCATTTTACTGTAGTCACTTATTCTGAACTGACAGATGACTTCACACGCAAATTCACTTCATTTTAGCTAATAAGTATACGAAATTATAAGCGTTGTTACACTTTAAACCATCTTTACTAATAATAAAGCTGAAAGTCTCTCTGTCCGGATCTCTGTCTGTCAGGATCTCTGTGACGCGCATAGCGCCTAGACCGTTCGACTAGTTTGTAGTATGGGGTGTGCACCTCGAAGCGATTTTTTGAAAATTCGATGTGGTTTTTTTTTTTTTCTATTCAAATTTTAAGAACAAAATTATCATAGGATGGACGAGTAAATTACGAAATTATCATAACGTGGAACCGTAACATGGGCACAAGCCAATTGGCAAGAAATTTCACCATACATTATTCGTAAATGTACAGGCGAACCAAACGACCTTTTAATTTTCTATTACGGGCAAAGCCGTGCGGGTACCACTAGTTATCTATAAACTTCATACAAAACAATTTACAAGTGCCATTTTAAATGTACAGACTTTTCTTATTGAAATCATTTTCTTTTTCCTTTTTTTATCCCCACAATGCAATCATTTTTATTTGTTCACATCTACACACATAAAGGAACTTATTTGTGTGCATGTATCTATCTAAATATCTGAACAAATGTTGTGCATATGTTTTCTATACAGAAACAGACGACTTGTTAGAATAGAATAATATTTGCACAAAATTCAATCATCCCCCAGAAAAAATATCGCACGCAGCCCCATTCGAAAATTTGAATTAGTTTCGTTTTCATTTCAGTTTTCTCTTTGCAATATACACCCAACATGCTGTTATATTAAACTTTCAACTATATGTGAAATTTCAAAATAACAAAATGTAAAGAATTTATGAAGTAGTTAATTTTTATTTTAGGGGTGTTCAGAAAAATTATTTATTTTTAATAATAAATATGGAATCACGTACACTTTCTATTCATTTAGATTAATGGTGTTTGTATATGCAGAGACTATCTCGATCGCTGTATAATTTAATCTTCGATAAATGACAATAGTACTAAGATATTATTACTGTTGTTATAATATTTTTTGCAATGAGCTGTGTATATAACATTTCAATTTCGAAGACTACCTCATTAAATGCTTAAATTCGTCGCAAAAAAGACGAATGGGCGTATCTCACTTTTAAGCATTTTGCAGAAAACCCATTTAAAGATTTCCAGTTTAATGTATCGCTTGAGAACCGCTACCAGTGTGAGGGCTGTAACTTTTTTAGTATTTATTGTAGAGATACGCTCATTGGTCAGATTATAAAATCGACTTTGGACATGTCTGAGGTGGTCATAACACATTTTTCGATTTTTTTTTTTTTTTTTTTGAGGTACGCCCATTCGTCTTTTTAGCTACGAATTATTTAGTGAGTGTGCACTTTTAGGTGTAATTATGATTTTTTAGGGAGTACTTAAATTTTAACTAGAAGAAATACCGTTCGTTTTTGACACACAGAAAAATCAACCATTTCATAATGTATTCGTTCACATGTTTCTTCAAATTACTTTTTTCAGAGAATGAAATATTTTAGTATGAAAGGCTGTCTCGTTTAATATTGAAAATATGCAAAGTAGACTTTTATGTGTACCTACAGTAAAACCTCCAAAACTCTACCTAATGTGTTCTAAAAGGAGCCGTGTTAGTAAAAATTCCGAGATCGAGATAGCGCGAGCAAGAGGTGTTTTGCTCAGGGTGTTTTCGTCTTGCCAGGATATGACCGAGTTTTCTAAATTTACCCGGGCTATCGAGTGTTTTCAAGCTCTACTATATTGAACTTTTCCAATGAAGATGGGTTTATTCATGGGCGATAAGATCGCTTACTTTTATAACATATTGTTTATATTTTTAACTAGCAGTACCTGCACGGCGATGCCCGTGCTAAGAATTTAAAGGAAGTCCGTTGAATAAAAAATCCACGATCCCTTCCATCCCTTCTGATGTGAAATGATCATTTTTCTTCAGCTAAAATGCGCACACACATTTTCAAAAACCTATTAGAGTCACTTTAGAATTTAAAACTATTCGCCAAAACACATAAAAAGATTAACATTAGCTTTAAAACTGGAAATAATTCTTCAACTGTATTAGTTCATCGCTTAACGTGCCAAGCAACCACGCTACCTTAAATCTACCCTTTAGCGAGTGAAGTGGTTTTTTTCCTGCAATTTAAAATGTTTCGCCAAATATACAATACTATAATAAAAACGTTATAAAGAACAATCACGATTGAATAATACGACAAATGAAATTATTTACATAGATAAGTGACTATCTTTAACTATAAGAACCAAAAACAAACGTTGTAGAAATAAGGAAAACAAAACCCAATAGAAAAATCCTACAAAATCAAATTATGTACTTGAATATCCAAAGAAAAAAAAACCTCATTCAAAAATCATTCAGTTTGTTGACCACAACAGTCTCACAATAGCGTAGCTATCGACACTGTAGGCCAGCGCCCTCTCGAGTTAACTTACCCCACCTTCTGTTGGGAATTCATAGAACTAAACTTACCCCCTATCTATTAGAAGTTCATAGAACTAAACAATAAATTAAACATTTAATTTGCAATTACAAATATTTCGGGAACGCGGTCAAACGGAATAAAAAGTACCCTATGTCCGTCTTTTGGTTCTAAGCTATCTCCTCCACCAATTTTCAACCAAATCGGTTCCGCCGTTCTTGAGTTATAAATAGTGTTACTAACACGACTTTCTTTTACATACATAAATTTTTTCATGTATTTGAAATTCCCAAAAAAAGGAAAGGAAGAAAAAAAAATGTATGGGGTGATTGCTGTTTACGGATAGCTTAGCATAATATATGAGCATACGCCCCCCCCCCCTCATGAACCCACACCTGATAGATTGCATTTATTGTAAGTTATATTACACTTGTTGTGAAACAACAAAAAAGGGGCGACATTCCTAATAAAAATAAACAATAATATAGAAAATTAACGTAGCAACTATTTTTAAGAATTTATTAAAAATATTTTTGCTGTTTTTAGGTGAAATAATTCAAAGTTGCAGCTTAAATTGTAGTAATTCAGATGAATGGCAAATTCACCAGTTTCTTTCAATGATTAAAGAAGAAGACTTTTTCAGACAAATACAATATCTTTGTTTTAGCGGTTTCGAATTTAAAACAACGTGTTTTTTTTACTTTTAATATTTCGGGAGACAAAGGAAAAGCGTGATGTAACGATGGTTTGCGGTAATAATTGGTAAGCAAGCGCAACAAACTCGTATCGTGAAGCAATCCGAATGAATCATCTTGCTGTTCTTCTAAGAACGACCCCCTTAAGTTGGTTCATTTGGGGCCAAAGGAAACACGGTGTGGATGTAAACAAACTCAATTAGCATGCTTGTGGTCATTTTTGAAACTGAACTGTTGGGGAGTGAAGACTAAGTAACATAAAGATGACATTCTTTGAGCTCCATGTGTTTTCGAACAATTGAGTACGCGTCGTCTTTGTTTCAAGATGACACTAGCTGCATCGTCCGGCTTTGCGCGGTCTACCTCGAAAATGAAAGTTGTGTCAAGAGACGCGTGTTCAACACTCAGGCTTGAACAAAAAAAAAAAAACCGTTAAATTTTGTGGCAGATTGTGGAAAAATAACCAAAAAGCAAATATTTTAAATCCCCCCGATTACAGGAAAAGCCTTGAAAACAAAAGCAAGAATTTTACTTGTTCATATTCGAGAAACAAAAATGGCAACAGATTTTTTTTTTTTTTTTAATACAATTTAAAAACTCCTCGTGTTCCACACAGTATGCCACGAGGCTTACAAGAGTAAGCATAAAAAACATAAAAAGTTGAAACGTTAAAAGTTTAGACTTTTAATAAAATCAGACAAAATGACAAAAGTCTCGGATCTTTTAACAAGATCCGAAAAAACAGGCGGCCAGCATAAGGAAAAATTTGCCAAACCTTTTTTGAAGACAACAGTCCTAGGGCCATCTTGTAAACTACAGTGCAGAAGAACATGTTCAGCGCTCTGCTCGCCAACTCCAGTCACAAAGCAAATTTGGCCAAATGCCAAATCTAAACAAGTAACTTTTAAAATTTCCATGGCCAGTGAGAAATTGAGACAGTTTAAAATTTGCAGAAAAATAGCTGCACTGCTGACGATGAAAAACAGTAGGGAAGAACCTCCTTGTCCACCGTGCAACAAATCTTTTGTCAGATCTTTTGTCTTAATGATTTTCTTCACGGTATAAATTTTAATAAAAGCATTGTTGCGGAAAGTTGAGATGAAGCACGAAATAATTATTTGAATGGAGGAAAGCCTTCGAAAAATAAAAATTTTATGTTGAAATCTAAGTGTCATAATTAATAGTTTTTAATTGCTATCTCGGCTAATTATTATCGGAGGATTATGTTAAATAGCCGAACATAAAGACGGGAAGATTATGAATCCATCGATACCTGGTTCGATGGTCAGTTCATAGGGGAAGTAACTCGGACATAGATAACTACATACTTAGATACATAAGTACATACATAGATACATAACGCTCAGTTTTTAATTATATAAGATTATGAAAAAAGTTGCTTTTTTAAAGTTTAGCGATCTTTCATTTTCCTCTTGAGCAGGTCTACAAGTGCGAAGAAACTGGTTTTAACTAATTTTATCTCTCATGTCGAAGGTTACTAAAAACATTGATTTGTGAATTTCTCCTTCCCAGTTATTCTTGATGAACAATTTAAGTGTAACCCCCAAATACCGTACTCTGGAGTAAAAGAGAAAAAAGGGAGGAGAAGTAAAAGAGAGTCTGAAGTAAAGGAAAGGTTCTCTCGAGACTTTATGATTGTGTGTTGAGCTTTTTTGCACTGATGAAGAAGCCCCATTGTAGCCTCGAAATAGCTATTTGCTGTATTTTCGTGTGCATTTGTGCTTTATTTTACGTTTGTTTTTGAATTTAATCAATAGGAAATAGCTAAGTTTTTCATTCCGCCTATATTTTGGAAAATAAATTATGATGTAAATTATACTAATGTGTGTATTTTGTACAAATTCAACGCATAATTTCTATCTTTTCTTTCTTATTTTTTTTTTCTTTCTTTCTTTTTTTTTTTTCTTTTTCTTTTTTTTTTTTTTTAATGATTTCAAATTATATTTGGAGGATTCAGCGGGGTGCATGTGGCCTACGAGCTACATATTGAGCACTGTTGGTGTAACACACGGGGAAATAAATGGGTATTTCCATCCACCCCATAGTTAATGGGATAAAAGGAAGCACGCTGAGGTAAAACGAAACATGATTTCAGCAAATAGTTATCACGCAATTTTTCATACCCAGTTATTCTCAAAATGTGTACTCTCGGACACAATGCACAAAATTTTATGTCTGAATCCATCCAAAAGAAAGGGAAAGATCTTAAGTTGAGGCATTAAAATTATATTTCCCTTTACCCCAACTGATCCTAATTATTATTGTGATTATTATTTTCATATTTTTGTAATAATTCTAAGAGGCGTACTTACATTTAAAAAATATTCAAGTCGGGAAATTGTATTGCCTCTTACGAGATTTTTCAAACTCAAAATAGGGGACCAAAATGACTTTCTTCCGTTCCCTCTTTAAAAAGCACTGAAGAAATAGAGTAAGGAGTAGGTAAACATGTGATCTGTATGAAAACGATATCGTAATGGCAGAGAAGATTTTGTCAAATAGGCGAAGCATTCGCAGATTCACCGAGATAGCCTAGTAATGCGTATTGGAGTATTATGCAAACTGAAAAACAGCTCTATCCATGCATGTGTAAGAATTGTGAAGTGGAATGGTTTCGAAAGAATAAATGGAAATGCAAACACCGACGCAGTGTTCTTATTTTAATTCTAATTGAATGATTGCAATGCAAAAGTAGTTCATTAAGAATAATTTTTAAAAGGCTAAATAATGGTAATTCTTACGTCAATCGATTTGTTTTAACCTTGGGAGTGTCACTAAACACATGACAGTAATCAAAAGTACCATTTCAAAAACCGGTTGCCATTTTGTCAGTTCGGGATCGGCGCACGTTGGGTGTTGCACACTGTGTCGCACGCTACCTACGAGAGACAAATGCAGGTAGTTTTCGCTGCTTGAATTTTTTTGTTTTGTCGTTATTCGGGGGATTGAGTTTCGCGATGTGTACTTTCGTGACAGGCTTTTTTAGTTTTGCGAGAAAGATTTGACTGACGATGTTTGCTAGCTTGCGTCATCATGAGCTATATAGACTGTTTATGTAGCTCTGCTGTGATTGACTTAAGTTCGCGCATTTTTGCCGAAGGTCAAGCACATGTAGCTTTAAGCCGAGTTAGGTCCCTAGAGAGACTAATTATCAGTAGTTTAGACCACCGCAAGTTACTTAATAAACCTCACGATACAAACAAACTCTCTCAATGAAATGACAAGGTTGCGAAATGTACCGTCTTATAATAACTAAGTCAATGAAAGTTAACTAAAAAGTGTCAAATAAAAAATTATCAAATAAAAACAAAAAAAACCCCGACTGCGTAAAAACCAAAAAAAAAAAAAATAATAATAATAATAAATAAAAAGGAAAATGTATAAGCCCAGTAGTTTAGAATGTATTAAGTACTACTGAATAACTACACCGTTGAAATAGTTTTATAACCGTTCACAGATAAGACAATTCATAAATTCAAAAGCAGAATAGAAGGATCAACAGTCGAGGCCCATTCAAATTTTACGGGGTTCCTTGAGTCAGAAAGGAATGGGTTCCGACTGCAGTGTTGCCAGATTGGGGGAAATTTCCCCATTTTGGGGAAATCTATCGCTCGCTGGGGAAATTTTGGGGAAATGGGTTTTGAGGGGAATTCTTTGGGGAAAAAAAATTTCTTGGAGAAAACCTGGGGAAAAAAATTGTGATTAAATTTGCGTCTTGACATCTGGTAGTTACATTCAAACAGCGTTGGTTTAGCTTTGCTCAACTTTATGGAATTCGCATTTCGTATTATGTGGAATATTATGCTACGGAAATTGCATTAATAGTTTTGCGTGAGTTACTAGTTGGTAGGTGAAACAGGCAAAAATAAGCGTATGAAGAATGTTCTTGGATAAATATATACAAAAAATCATAGTTTAAATGCACATACAGAAGCAGAGTAGTAAATGCGAATAGAAAAAAAATATTTGGCTATTTCTTATCTCTCGGTCAGGCGCTTGTATTTATGACTATAGTGGCACCCGCATGGTTTTGCCCGTAGTAGAAAATTAAAAGGTATTTTGGTTCCCCTGTATATTTACAAATAATGCATGATGAATTTCTCGCCAATTGGCTTGCCCACGTTACGGTTCCACATTAGGATAACTTGGTAGTTTAGTCGTCTAATGATAATTTTGCTCAGGAAAATGTTCTTAAAATTGTAATAGAAAAAGAACAAAATCGAATTTTTGAAAAATCGCTTAAAGATGCACACCCCCATGCTACAAACTGATTCTTTGCCAAATTTCATGAAAATCAGTCGAACTGTCTACGTGCGATGAGCGTCACAAAGATCCTGACAGAGAGAGAGAGAGATCCGGAGAGAGATGCTTTCAGCTTTATTATTAGTAAAGATAAAAAAAAGATAAAGAAAAACAAAAAGGGAAAATGGGAAGAAAAAAAAGTTGGGGAATTTTATTCGCAACTCCAACGAACTGTAGGGGGCACTGAAGTCACTGTCTAATGGCGGCATTGAAAACTAAAACAAACGCACATGGTAACGAAGAAAATGCTAAAAGTGTTGTGATTTTTGTTCGTACGCTTTATTCTTTTTAAATTAGTTTTCAAAGTCTTGTGGATATTCTGGCCCACGTAGAAAGAAATGAGAATTCAAGAAGATTACTAAATGTCAAAGATTAATGCAAAGTACGTAGTTTGTAGTTCTAAGCAGCTATTTCCATGATGTTGAATTCGATATTTATCAATTCTTGATAAAACTAAATAATAATTGTGGCCTGACAAGAACAACAATTAATGCTAGAAAATTCAATATGACATTACAAATTGTTATCGAAAGAAGATGATACTTCTTTGCCTTGCTTGGCTAGCGCTTATTTTTTTTCCATTTGTAGCTGAGTTATTTCTCTCGAATTCCCGAATCGGTTCATTTAAAAATTTTCTGTTTCGATTTTTCTAATTTCTGAGTTACGATTTAATTGTGTCATGTTATGCAAATCATCAACAAAATTCTCACGGATATATGGTGGTAGTTTTCTTTTCAGTTGATTGACCATTATTTCTTTTCACTTATCGAATTCTGTAATCTTACTACCATTTTATTCCACTCATGATAAAAATTAAAAATGGTTTAACTAAAAACGCGAAATCTCGCCAAGGCTACTTTGCTCGCACAATACCAAAATTATAACCCTAAACAAATTTGGCGAAACCTTTCAGTTGAGAATAAAAGGAATAAAGTAAATTCTTTCTAGGTTAAACATTTTTCATTTTGTTCTACGATAATAAATCCAAGAAAATATTTTGCATACTGTCCATTCCAACTAAATGCTGCTGTAAAATATGATTAGTTAAATTAATTTAAGATTAAAAAAAACTCATATTCTTACAAATTCATACAATAAAAAATTTTACCTGGTATAACGTTATCCAATTTTGTTAATCCAGAGTTCGTTGCGTTCCATGTGTGTCTGTTGACGTAAACACAGGCAGTTTGTTCTGAGTATTTATTAACGCAATCGATGTGTCTTAGTTTGCTTTCAGCTACAGAAATTAATTCGTCCCTTAGTAGTATTCTCGAGCTCCTCAAAATAATGTTAGTTTTCATTATTTCCTTAATAATAGGTGAAAGCGAAAATTCTGGATTAACAAACTTGGATAACGTTCTACAAGGTAAAAAATTTTATTGTTTTGTATGAATTTGTAAGAATATGGGAGTTTTTTTAATCTTAAATTAATTAAACTTACCATATTTTACAGCAGCATTTAGTTGGAATGGACAGTATGCAAAATATTTTCTTGAATATATTATCGTAGAACAAAATGAATAACCGAGAAAGAATTTACTTTATTCCTTTTATTCTCAGCTGAAAGGTATCGCCAAATTTGTTTAGGGTTATAATTTTGGCATTGTGCGAGCAAAGTAGCCTTGGCGAGATTTCGCGTTTTTAGTTAAACCATTTTCAATTTTTATCATGAGTGGAATAAAATGGTAGTAAGATTACAGAATTCGATAAGTAAAAAGAAATAATTGTCAATCAACTGAAAAGAAAACTACCACCATATATCCGTGAGAATTTTGTTGATGATTTGCATAACATGACACAATTAAATCGTAACTCAGAAATTAGAAAAATCGAAACAGAAAATTTTTAAATTAACCGATTCGGGAATTCAAGAGAAATAACTCAGCTACAAATGGAAAACAAGCGCTAGCCAAAGCAAAGCAAAGAAGTATCATCTTCTTTTGGTAATAATTTGTAATATCATATTAAATTTTCTAGCATTAATTGTTATTCTTGTCAGGCCACAATTATTATTTAGTTTTATCAAGAATTGATAAATATCGAATTCAACATCGTGAAAATGGCTGCTTAGAACTACGAACTACGTACTTTGCATTAATGTTTGACGTTTAGTAATGCTTCTTGAATTCTCATTTCTTTCTACGTGGGTCAGAATATCAACAAGACTTTGAAAATTAATTTAAAAAGAATAAAGCGAAACAATCATACGTACGAACAAAAATCACAACACTTTTAGCATTTTCTTCGTTACCATGTGCGTTTGTTTTAGTTTTCAATTCCGCCATTAGACAGTGACTTCAGTGCCCCCTATAGTTCGTTGGAGTTGCGAATTATTATTATTATTATTTTCATCCTGACTGCACGTGGTAGGCGCACGTGAAACGCTTGGGCATGGGGTCGGTTGGCTACCCCTGAGTTAAAGGTTTACTAAGTTCTTTCCTCTTTTTACTTAATTGGGTTCGGTTAAAAATAATGCTCGACCTATTCGCAGTTTTAGCGCTTGAACAAGTCACCTTCAAGTGATTTAGGAAATTAGCAAAAGAGATAAAACATTTCAGCTTGATACGGAGCCCGGCAGATATCGTGATGGTAAGGCGCTGGCCTTCTACGCCTGTGGATCCAGGTTCTGAGTCGGTGGATTTTCGAGATGCAGAAAATCATCAGCACCCATGCTGTATGATTATGTGGCATGTAAAAGATCCCTTGTGTATTTGTTTGCTTAGAATTCCTTCGGCTAAATTAAATTCCTAGTGCAATTTCGCATCAAAAGAGAGCCCAGGTGCCTCCATCTGGTGGAAACTGGGCGTCCAAATTATCCGTGCCATTGACATTCTGCGCCTTAGTGATGGCACATGAAAGACTGGATGCCGTATCGGGCGATCGCACAAGGTCTGCTAAAGGCTAAATAGCGTTAGAACGCAGCCCCCATTAGAAAAAAAAAGTTTGATGCGGATAAGGCAGACGTCTCATTGGACAGGTCATATACATTCTAAGTGGGTCGATATTGATTTTAGCTTTTTCATCAGTCATTAGCCAGCCCCTCCTACAGTTTATTTGAATTGCTAATACTACGTGATGTACTGAAATATTCTTTAAAACTCCGAAACTGGAGCACTGATGTTTTTTACCTATAAATTAAAATGTGTGCAACAGATATAGGAGAAATTACAAATAAATAAATGAATAATTTGCTTTTTTAAAGTAAACAAAAAAAAAAAACAATATGTTACTGATTTTTTAAATTAAAGCGAAAACTATTTTAAGATTATTCTAAAGAAAACAAAACACATACCCCCCCCCCCTCATTCCCGCCCACGCGCAAGAATAAGTTACAGTTACAGGCAGATTTAATTCTTATTTACTATGTGGGAGTTGAGAGTATCTTCAGAACGTAATGTCAATATTAACACATCAAAGGTGACAGTTTCCAGAAGGCAGAAAATAAATGACACTTTCTACATGTTTGGGAAAGAACCAATCAACATCTGAGGGAATGAGCCTTTACAAGTAACTGAAGATCAACTTATGCCACTGAACTGCGACGGGAGAAAAATCTCGATTTTTCCAGACGAATACCGAAATTAGTTGGAGGTTTCTTGGAGTACAGAATGTATGTTTAGACAAAATTCGATTACTGTGGGTGAGTGGTATTTAAAGATCATACGACTGAGAATATGAGCTATTTTTAATGTTCCGTTTCTCGTTCAATTTACGAAAGTTTCTACGTAAGAGAGGGGTTAGTAAAAATGTTTCGCAATTACAGCAAACTTCGTTTCATGAATCTTGAAACGGTTTTTATTCACGATTAATACTTTTTAGTTTACAATGCAACAAATGTAAAGACGTGTTTTTATTTTATTTCATTTATTTTTTTATTTTATTTTATTTTATTTATTTATTTATTTTTGAATTCGTAATTAAGAAATTAAGTAGTAACAGGCCCGGATTATCCAATAGGCCACCGTAGGCCTTGGCCTAGGGGCGTAAGCCGTAAAGGGCGCACGTCACGGAGAAAAACCAATAATAAACAGCTTGTTGGGGGGGGGGGGGGAATGTGGCTCGCTAGTATATATGGAGATGCAAAACTCAACTAGAATGGATTGCAACCAGCTCGTTAGGCAGAAAAAGAAGTAATTGGAGGATAGGGCAGGGGCGTAATGGTAAGAGGTCCTACAAATACATATTTAGAGTTTTCATTTCGATATTTTTGTGTGGGGGGGGGTTTCTATAACGTCCCCCCCCCCCTTCATATCGTATCAGATCGTTTAAAATTTAGTTTTTAGGACCTTAAATTCGAAAACTTTCCTGGAGAGTGACCCTGATTTCAGCCCTCCTCCTATCTTATTGAAAATCGTCTAAGATTTTGTTTTTAAGACCTCAATTTTGAAATTCTTTCCTGGGAGCGCCCCCAAATTCAGCCGTACTCCAGTATTATTAAAATCGTCCAAAATTTTTGTTGTTAGGACTTCAATTTCATCGAAACATCTACGGAAGAGAGTACCGAACCCTTCTCGTAATGTCATCAGAGATGGTTTCAATTGCGTAATTTTGTTTTCAATTCGAATCCTTTCTGAGGAAGAACGGTTAAACCTAGGCTTGCCAGACATCCCGGTTTGACCGGGACAGTCCCGGTTTTCAGACAAAATTCCGGTGTCCCGGCCGGTTTACTTCACGTCTTGTAAAAATATAAATTTGATTACAAATGACAAAAAAGGTCTAAAAATAATTAACTAGGAAGGATTGTTTGATAATTATTTTATTGTTTGTAAGATCGTCTTGTAAAATTAATACCGGATTAGCTCGTGAATGAGGATTTTTACAAGATTAAAACCAAAAAAGAACCTGTCTAAAAATGTCCTACAAAATGAAATGCCTATCTAAGTATTGTTCATTTTTTTATTTCTCATTCAAAGTCTTTTATCTAACTGAAATAAATTATAAATATTTACATGTAAGAAGTGAAATGTTCAAATTTTATCTGCTTATGTCATTTTTATTACCCCTTAGTGTCCCGGTTCAACACTTCAAAAATCTGGCAAGATTAGTTAAACCCCATCTATGTCCCGGCGTTATAAAAGATGTCCTACAATTTTTTGGTTTTCAGTTTCAAAAAGTTTTCTCGCTGGAGTCACCAATCGCCTTGCATTAAAAAAAAAAAGGAAATTGATCGTTAAAAGTTGCGCTTTAGGACCGTTTCTAAAATCATCTCTTCCCTCTCTCGGGAATATTTAAAGGGCGGAAAATTTAATTTTTTAGTCAAATTTCTATTAACAAGAGGACGACGATACGAACTTATTTTTCCGGAAAAAAAAGACATAGTTTCAAAACGTATCAAAGGTACTGAATCTGGTGGTTGAGGTCTAATTTTCTGCAACTTCTTCTTTTTTGCGATGTATCTGTCCTTACACGAAGTAGACAGGACCGGGTCTGCGTATCCGCAGACCCCGCAGCGCGGGAAGCTCACGTCCTTAAGGGGCCCAACGGCCCAAGAATTTTTATTTTTTTAATTTCAAAAACTAGCACAAAGACTTATTGATATTGCAAATATACACTGCTGACCTCTGGGGAGGGCCGTGCAGGTTTTGTTGCAGGGGGGGGGGGGGCAAAAATTTATAGATCCTGGCCTAGATGTAGGTTTTCACCACTTTCATTGTGCATGATGGAATCGAAGTCAAGCTAAAAAATGTACAACTTTTGCATCCAATGTCTGCATTGAGTACGATTGTTTCGGTTGCCCCAGTAGCGTTTCATGGAAAGATTCAACAATAAACTTAGTGAAATCTTTGCCAGGAGCATATGCAAGCGTCTGAAATATCATTGGATAAGTTTCGATTACCATTTTTTGAATAGGCGCAATGTCCCTAGCAAGCAACTGATTACGTAGTCGTTTTCTAGAGAATGTAAATTTAGAGACCCCTCTAACTTTACACGAGAAAGAAAATCTCATTAAGTTATCTTGTAGCAGAACACTAAAAGCTATTTTTAAGAATCCCTCTTTAATTGACCTCTGTATTCAATCTTACTGAGTTTGAGAAAAAGGCCATTAAAATTTTATTGCCCTCTGGCAAAACTGTTTTTCTTTTTTTGAAAAAGGATTATCAATAAATACAGATTAAATGCAGAACTTAAAAACTCTTAAACATGTAAAACTTAAACAGTCATTGAGCTCAGCTTATAACTCTCCCCTCCTCCCCTCACACACACACAACTATTCCCTTAAGAGTTTTATCAAAGCTAACGTAAATGCTTACTAACAATCAGTTAGTCTTTTTAAATAAGTTTGTTTCAGTTTTTTCAGCTATAATTTGTATTTGATTAAATGTTTGTACTTAGATGTTTTGCAATTATGTTTTAGTTTCCTGTTGGGAACTATCGTTGCTCCAAGAATGTGATTTGCTACAAGCGTAAAATGTACGCAAGAAGATGCTGTGATATGCAAATGAAAATAGGCGGCGGCAGTGCCACCTGCAATGTGTTTAATTAACTGAATAAATTGAACAATAAGTTTCCTACACATGAATTGCATCTGAGCATTGTTCATTAGAATGAGCCGAAAAAAAAGATATTTTAGAAAAGCAACTTTTAATAGCAAAAAAAAAAAGAGCTATGTATTGCCATCCTAAATGTAGGGAGGGGGTGATATTTATAGCTTCAAATCGCGCATTGGCAGCAGAGTTTGAAAAAAAAAACGGTAAAAAATGGTCAATTTTTAAATATTCTTAAGAAAATCCATATGTTCCTAATGCTGTTTAAATGCTGCCTTTTAACACTGTTTTCATATATCGTACACATATTTTCGTGAAAATATCTCTTATACCCACGGAGATACAAGCATTTCTTTCAAAAATACAAATTTGATTTGAAGGTTTTTGGCTCATAATACTCAGAGTGTTCCGTGAAACGTTACTAAACTTTTAGAATATTTGACAGCATATAAGAGAAACATAATAATAAAATTTGAAATTAAAAGATTGGAAACGTAATGAAATATGAAAAATTAAAGCAATTATTTTTTCACTGAGCGAAAGATAGCAATTTATAACCTTCATAATCGAAGGCCAGATAGATCCTGCAATTTATAATAAAAATTCCAGCTGGATATCTTTAAAATACGTTTCGTCGCCTATCCAAGAATTTTTGAAATTCGGCTCATTAGATTGCTGATAACTTTTTAAATTTTAAAGTTATCCAACTCGAATTTTGTTTTGAGTTGCAGGATCTATCTGGGCTTTGGATTATGAAGGTTATAATTTGCTATCTTTCGTGCAGGTGCAGTGAAAATTCAACTGTTTAAACGCTTATATTTCATCAAATTTTCAATATTTTAACTTAAAATTTTATTATTATGTTTTTCTTGTATGCTATCAAATATTCTAAAAGTTTAGTAGCGTGTGACGGAAAACTCTGTGTTTTAGGAGCCGAAAACCTTCAAATAAAATTTGTAATTTTGAAAGAAATGCTTATATTTCCGTGGGTGTAAGAGATACTTTCACGAAAATATAAAAATAAATTCTACATACCTACCTCGTTAAATAATCATAATAAAAGTAAAAAGAAAAAACCCGAACATATCAAATAAAACGAACAATGTTTCAACTGCCAAAATACGCAATAAAAGCTGCACATGAACAAAAGTATGATTTTTTCCCCCTCACATTAATATGAAAATTAAAGCACAGTAGGGAAATCAAAGACTCAATTTGCATTAAACAAACACAACGAAATAACGAAGCTGAAAATTAAGTGTATATCTAAAGAATTAACTAGCAATTAAAGCACGTGTTTCACGTTAACAAACCCAGCGATTTGGCGATATACGATAGTAAAGAAATCACATGACAACAAAAACCCTGTAGAAAAAAAACCCGTAGCTCAATTAACATGAGCAAAAGCAGTTTAAAGACAAAATAAAGCTTAAAATTATAATAATAGCGAAAAAAAATTGAATGAGCGAAAGCATGGAAGAGGCGAACACGTAAGCAAATCGCCGGTCGCCGGTAAAGCTGCAAGCAACAGCAAGTTCTCTTCACTTCAAGCCCGAAACTGATTAGTATGGAGCAAAAAAAATATGAAAAAAAGTGGTTCATAAATCATTAAATTTAAAAAATCTACAACGAATTAAAAAAGAAAAAAAATGCAGCATTTTCGGACAAACTATCAGAATGTGAACTAGTGTTGTATTAATTTTCATTGTCGTGAATTGCTTAGATTTTGCTGGACTCTAGATTTTGCAGTAGGACAGGAAAGTTATTGCGCAATCAAAAGTTAATTTCATTTATAGATTGGTTCTTTTATGTCAATCGTATCTTGTTTTTATGGATAAAAATGTAGAAATATGTGTTCAATTAGTATAATTTTAATTCAAAAAGTAAAAATCAAAATTATGATATCAGTTATAAAAAAATAATTTAAATAAATACTTGATAAAGTAAATAAGTATTTGCAAATTTCTAGTTTCAATCTTCAAAAACATCAAAATTGCATTGTACTATCACAGATTATATACTTAAAACCTAAAGGACACCTATGTTCACAATAATTTCTTTAACATCGAAAAACTCCATTCGACATCAACATTTAATAAAAGAAAAAAAAGTAAAATTTCCCAAAGAGCTATTTTATGACTCAAAATTTAAATTTATATAACTTTGGATTTCTTACTTTTTTTTTTAGAATCTCAAAATTTCAGTCATTGTAAAAAAAAAAAAAAAAAAAGTGTAAACATTCTGTTTCACAGATTTTCTGGCGAAACGCCCTGGAGGGTCTATCCCCCCCCCCCTCCAGCGCAAAAGGGGTGAAAACCCCTCATGTAAACTCCTGAGCATTAAGAGCCTGTTTCATATTTAGCAATGATCCGATGCAAACTGTGGATTAGTATTAAAAAAACTCCATGGGGGCGACCCCCCCCCCCCGCCCCCCACATAAGGGCGAAAATCCACCTATGCGAGTTCTTACTGATCAAAGGATTTCTGTGTCAAATTTGTGAAAGATCCGACGAAAACAGATATTGTACAAAGAAGACATCTCAATGAGGGGGGTCGCCCCCCCTCATTAAGGGTCCCCCCCTCCCACACAAGTCGAGATTCCCCTTGCGTAAATTTCTGAGCATTGAACGACCTCTGTTCAAATTTAGCAAAGATCCGATGTAAACTGAATTTTTATAAGGCCCCCCCCCCATGGGGGTTGACCCCCTACAGGGAGCAAAAACACCAATATGAGCTCCTCCTGATCAAAGGACCTTGGTGCCAAAATCCCTTTAGATCCGATGAAAACTGAATTTGAATAAGAAAAACCTTTTTCAATGGGGGGGGGGGGATAATCGACACTCCCCCCCCCCCCAACTATAGGAATGAGAGGAATCCCCCTCTGAATTCTTGAGCATCAAAGGACCTTCGCACAACATTTATAAAATGAATTTTCAAAAAAAAAAACTTTAAAATTTCGAAAAAGAAAATCGCAAAAATCGTTGTTTGTTCGATTAGTACAGTAAAATTAGGCCAAAAAATGGCCAAACCCAAACATCCAAAAAAAAAAGTGAAACCTGTTGCAAATTACTTCTTACCCTTCCAGCAAGAAGGGGTAAAAAGTCCCAGCACTTTGCGCGTCGGGTTTTGGGGGGAGGGGGGGAGACGAAATAATCCTCTATTTAAATAAAAATAATTTCTATTACTTAAAAAAATTTCTGAAACCTCGCAGAAACCACTTTATAATAGTAAAACAATAAACTCACATAAAAAAAATTCTAATTAACCGGGGTGTACAGGCGGGGGGGGGGAATGGGGGGGTGTCCATGGAGCAGCTTTGCGTCATTGGAATTTTTAAGGCAGTTTTTTCAAGGGGTATTTCTTTCTTTATTGAGGACTTTTATTCTTGATGGGTACTCCGTCACACTTAAGGGGTGCGCCATCGCTTTGAGGGGGGGGGGACCCTGAATTTACATTCTAAAATCACAGTGAGTGCACATTTGCAGTGAAGTTCACGAAAAAATTTCCCTGACATAAACTTTTCCGAAGTACAAAATGCCTCACAATGATATGGTAATGTCAGAATGATAATTCTAAAAGATCTAAGCGAGCTCAGTAACCAAATTATTTGTGACTGGAGTTATTAAACTGTTTAGAGCGCTGGAAAAAAAAATCCTGTGCAGCATAAAAAAAGTCCAAATTGACTAAAGTTTCCCTACTTCTTTTTGATTAACTTACTTCAACTTTTCTACAATCTTTTGCCATCACCGTAAGGGTGGGACAAACCGGAATTGCCAATAGTGAGACGGGCAATTCTGCACCCTCTAAGTCGGTGGGGGTTCTCATTTGCAAACACCAAGCTACCTCTCTTTTACGCAGCTGGTTATGTGAATTATGCTAAATATGCGGACATATACTTGCAACTCTATCTGAAACTTTTGAGTACATTATGCGATAAAAAAAATTTGATCACATCAAACATCAGCTATCCATCGATCTAACGCAGTGACAAATTCAGGTGGTCTAGAACCTGTAGTGATTCAACGATAGAACAAGTCTTGATGAGAGCAATTAGCAATACATCAATAGAATGCTAAATATTTACACCTTTTTGTCTCTCAGTTTGGAAATCTCAATCCGTTTCTAAAGCCCCAGAAGTTTCTTCCCTCTCAAGTTGGTATGGGTATTGCTCGCTGATGATAAGGTGAGTTGCGATAAGACCTTTAACGTTCGGGTAGTAACATCAAATCATGTTGAAGTCAAACAATTTTGTGGCATTTCTTTGTAAAGGAGGTAAGCAGTTATGTCTTTAGCTTCTGTTACGAGAGTAGTTACTATCTGTAAAGATGTGTAAGCCCAAACCATCTTTTACACCGAATGGTATGAACAGTAAAGATGGAATAACAAATTGCTAAAAACTTCTGGTACGAGTTATGCGCTGATCCTCCATCAGTATTCGATGAATCTGGTTTCAGAAGGAAAGAAATCCTGTATCGTTAAAGTACTATTATCTGAAGCAAAAGGTTCATCCAAAATCACAGCAAAGGGATGTAAGTGGACATTTTCAAGTTTTGAATAAAACGCGTTTAAAGATAAGATCCTAGGTAGACTTTCATTGATTTTTTTTTCTAAATCATGCTGTGTAGAAGCAACTACCAGGTCTACTAGGACCATTTCTTGCCCCAAGATATAGGAGAGGTTCACCAACCATTTGTACTGGTTATCTCCAAATTTTTAATTTTGCCCTTTGCTTCTCACTGCCTCATATGTAATAGAAGGAAGATACCCGCTTGAACATATTTTTGGTAATGATATGTAAGTTTCAAGGAAATATGCCAGCAATGCAGCGTGTAGGGCACTTGTAAGTATGGGAAAGCTAGTGTCATTTTTGATGGGTGTAAAGAAAGCACCACAGAAATATAAATGAAGTCCTATTACAACAGGCAAGCCTTCTGCTCTAGAAGGCTTGGCTTCTAGCAGCTTTCTGCGTCTCAAATCTTGTGCTTGCTCTGAGGGGTTCATTGGATATAGTGAATGTTTGAAAAGTCTGAAAGTAGACTGAAGTGCTCAATTATATGCACAAACTGTGTTAGACATAGCTGCAACAATAACGATTTTGCTAAGGATCTAGATTCCAAAAAACATCTTGATAACGAAGACTTTTTGTTACAAGCTTAGGAGAAATCATTTGAAAGCAAAAAACAGTTCAGCGTTATTTTTCTGGCCATTTAATCAAATGTGCACCATCAGAGGGGGTGGGGGGGGGGAGGATAATATTTTAGTACATAATTTCGTTTTGGGACGTGAGCTACTGTTCTTATGGGGTGGACAGTCCTGATTTATGCATTTTAGATTTGCATGAAATAATACTTCTACTTGAAATAAAAGGTGGGGGGGGGGGGTGAGGATTTATTTTATTTGGCAGAGGGGGGGTTGTAGCTTTGAGAGGAGGTGCACCATCGCTCTTGGAAAATGGACACACTTGATTTCTAACAATTTTCTTAGCATAAAATAATGTTTCCATATGAAATGTATGGAGGGGGGTTCGGGGGTACTGCTTCGCTTTACGGGGATAGGGGGGCTCTGTAGCATTTGTGGGTTTTGTCATCCCTCTTGGGGGTCAAACACCTTTAATTTTATGCTTTTAAATTTAGTATAACATAATATTCTCACTTTAAATTTATTCTAAAAATTCTGAAAAAATACCCAAAACTGCAATTTTTAGATGCCCCCCATTCCAAAACCCGACGCACAATGGGGTGGGACTTTTTACCTGTTCTTATTGGGAGGGTAATAAACAATTTGCACCAGGTTTAGCTTTTTTTTTTTTTGGATGTTTGGGTCCGACCCCTATTTTTACTGTACTAGATGTTAATGGTATCTGCAGATTTTTTTCAGATTTTACTTTAGCGCCAAATTGATTTTAAATTTGTGTAGAAATTCTTGAGACAAATTTAGCAAGCTGTGAATGACTCTAAAATGGTTCAAAAAATTCTTGAGATATTTTTGAGGCAAAACAAAATCTTAAAAATATCTTCAGATTTCTGCCGAATTTCTCAAGAAAGCGGCACTTTCTAGAGAAAATTTTGAGATCCTTTTTAGTGGGGTTATTCGCAGTTATTTACGATGAAGGATGATTAAAACCCTTTTTTTTCCCTCAATTTGTTGCTGGTCCCCTAAATGAATAGTTAGGACTTAATTTTTATTGGAAAATGGCACCTGGAGTATACCATTTATGTGAAAAAAATTACGGAGCAATTGTAAATTTTGATGAAGTTCATAATAATTATCAAATCATCTCAGAAAAGTAGATAACATATTTATCATATGCTTTTCTGATCGAATTAAGAAACTTCAAGTTTGGAAAGTGGATGCTTTAAAACATTTTTCCCTCTCACTCTGTCTCTTTTTTCCCCATTAACTAAACGGCATTGTCTTCTCTGAGAAACTAGTATAATAAAGGGTATGTGTAGGATTTATATATGTAGAAAAGTTTGAATTTATTAACTTTGATTGGGTAATAAAGCTAACTAAATTATTTTAATATGCTTTAATCAGAGAACTTGTGATTTCTGTACGGTTAATACATTCAGTAATAATCTCACCGCCATTTTTGCTTTATAACACGAGGTCCCCGCAAGAAGTAGGATCGCCACATGGCTCGAAGTGATTTTGCCGATTCATGTATTCAATCGATGTTAATATCGAGACCAGAAAAAAGGAAGAGCAGGGACGGGTCATGGGGGTCGTCATCCCCCTCCCCACCATCACCTTCCCCAAACTTTTAACAATACTATCCATCTACATTCCATTGTGTTCAGGCACTTTATGAATAAAATGTAAACGAATGCAGTAAATTTTCAATTCATTATTATTTTTTAAACTAAATACAATAAAACCAGAGGCGTGCGCACGGGGGTCACCAGGGGTACCGCAATACCCCCATTAGTGCAAAAAAAAAAAAAAAAAAAAAAAAAAACAGAATAAAAGTCTAGAGCACCATAATGTTTTGCTGTAATGTGCAGGCTGCTGAAATGAGACTGAGGTGGCTGTGGCTGAATGGTAGGGAAGCTTCTCATTACCAGCTTCTACATCACACACCCAGTCTTCATCATTTCTTCTTCAGGTATACGCATTCAGTTATATTCCATTAGTTTTTTAAAAAATGTTTTCATGAAACGGTGTTTCAGAGAGGAAGAACTTATGTTTCGCGAAATCAAGCCAGGTTCTAAATTTGAAAGGGAGCTCTTTTTGACACCCTTCAAATGCATTTTTACCCCCTTTTACACAAATGAAGTTCATAACATTTTAACGCTTAGTAAAAAATGTCAAGGAATAGCACGCTCTTTTCATGAAAGAAAAATAAAGATGCTCGTGAGAAAATTTAAGGTGCTCAGGGGCATACCTATGAGGTCTAGCGTCCCTGGTGAACTTTATGGATGGTGCCCCCCCCCCCCCCCCCCGTTTCATAGAAATTCATTTCTGAAAATAACGTTAGCAATATTTAATATGAAACATAAGAATCTAATTGTAAGTAAAATATTTCTGCAAAAGTAGGAGGACCCGGAGGCTTTTCTAGGGATGAGGAGGTATTTCTTCCCTAGAAAAGCCTTGAAATTGTAGTTGAAAAAAAAAACTCAGTTTTAGACGATCTTTGAAAATGGGAGGAAAAATTCCCTTCCCCGTTAAATTTTGCAACTGAATTTCTAAAAGTGCAATTGTAGTTTACCTACGACTGCTTTTCAGAAAGGGGGTTACGGACGATTTCAGGTGATGTTAGATGGAGGAGAGATTCAAGACACTTTCTGGAAATTTTTCAAAATCGAAGCTCCAAACAGGGGCGGCTCCAGGGCCGTGCAGTACCGAACAGGGCCCCGTGCTAAATTGTATTTAAAAAAAAAATTTCACGTCTTTTTCGAACAAGTTTGACCTAGTTGAAAGCTCTGTTGAACATGAGGCCCTATTATAAGTGCAAAACAAGGACGAACAGGGTCCGAACAGATTTAACATTTGTTTCAACATTTACTTAGTTAATTTTTAGCATTTTTCAATGGAATTACTGTGATTAAAAAGATAGTTACTTTTCATGTAACGTCACGTTTTAAGTGTCACAAAGTGAAAAGAAAACTTCAGATCAGTGGCGTAGCTAGGATGGGGCGGAGGGGCCGGTCTGCCATGGGCGGCACGTTTTGAGGGGCGGCAAATTAACCCTTTTGATGTTGAAAAAATAAACGTATTTTTCAAATAAGGAAATTATGATTATCTGTTACTGCAGGCAAAAAGAAAATCTTCGAATCGTAAGATTTGTGTCACTACCAGATTAAAATTACTTTTATACAATACTTTCTGCTTCCTTTAAAAAGCTTTCAAAAATCTTTCTTGATAGCATATCAGTACCATTCCTTGTTTTTTTTTTTTTTCCTCAGGGGGCGGCAGCGGACAGTCATGGGACCAGTGTTTTTTTAGACTGTAGAAGTTAACTCCAGGAGGTAGAAAACAATGAAGTTTTCCAATTTTCGTTGTAGGAGAGAGTTAACACTGGATTTTAAGAGAGTTTCTTAAAAACCTCCTAGTGAAACAAAAACTTTTTTTTAACTTCAAGAAAATGGTGACAAGAATAAGAAAGGGAGGGGGATTGGGAAAATGGTACACAAAACAGTTTATTGCTCATCACAGGGGTGGTGGCTTTATATGTTGCAGGGTTTACTTTGATTTCTCATTCATTACATTACAAGAGTTCTCTAATTTAAACGAAGTAAAAGGGATTTCTGTTTTCTCGCTTTTGAGAGTTAGAAAATCTATCCAACAACTTTGGATCACATGTTAGTCTATTCCTTATGGAAGGTAAGAGAATTTCATTTTCAACATTTGGTTTGGTCCCTCAACTTGGCCAAGCATAGTCTAAAATTGTTTTTTAGCGTATTCAGTTTCAAATAATTCCGGTTGGGAACCTCTCCCACCTCCACTCTGTAGTCTAACAGCGTAAAAGTTCAAATGTTTTTAGGATGGAGAGCTCTGGAATCTTTCATCTCTTTTCCTGATATCACCAAAGATAGCTTAGAAATACGGTTTTAAACCTCAGTGTTTAAAAATTTCTGGGTAGAACCCCGAACCCTGTCCTCTAACGTAGCAAACACAGCCAAAAAGTACATATATAGGACTTTAATTCTGAAAACTCGTACCCTCTGTTCTAAAGCCTCTATTTATAGCCTAAAACTAACGTTTTTAAAACTTTGATACTTCAATATCAATTTTCGAAAACAGCGCTTGAACCTTGACTATGTTTTATCTCCTAACGTGATTAAAGATAGCTTAAAATACCTTTTTAGGACTTCAGTTTCAGAATTTTTCCGAGAACGGTACTTTAATCCCCTCCCCCCTCATCTAACGTCTCCAAAGATTAAAACTGCGTTCTGGAAACTTCCATTTTAAAAAATTTCCGAGGAAGGAAAGCAGAACTCCTCGGACCTTTCACTAACGTCCACAAAGACAGCCCAAAATTTTGCTCATAGAAATTAGCTTGGGTGGGACAGCTCGCTAATTTTTCCTCCTCAAAGATTCCTAAAATGAACTTCAGCTTGACATTATCAATATCAAACAAAGCCTAAAGTCGGGCGTCAATTACGGAAATTTCTAATGAGAGCGCCGCGCCTACTGACTTCCCAACATTTTCGGTGCCATTAGGTGTTAGAAAATCCTTTAACGTCACCAAAGATAGCCTAGAATTGCGTTTTTGAGACTTTGGTGAACAATTTTCAAAGAAAGAAGCCGAACCTTCCCCATTCCAGTAAATCACCAAAACTACGCTTAATTGGTTTAATTTTAAAAATACTTCAGTAAGAAACCTCAGCGCCCCTCCCTCTCCTAACGCTTACAACTGCCTTAGAATACACATGCAATTACGCTGCCAAACATAGCCTAAAACTGCATATTTCAGAGCTGAAAATTTTCGAATTAAGTATCCGACCGTTCCCGATTTTCTTAACCTCTTCACAAAGTAGCTTAAGCTGCATTTTAAAACTTGGATTTCGGAACATTTTCTTGCGGTGCCCACCGATCCCCCAACGGCGACAAAGAAATATTAAGAGAATTTAGATTTAAGAAAAAAGCAAGCCAATCCTCCCTTTCCCTTCACATTGCCAAAAACTGCCTATGTTTTCGATTTTTTTTACGTAAATTTAGCAATTTTCTCCAAGAATGGACCCCCCCCCCCCCTTCTTCTTCTTTTTTTTTTAATCTTTAACAAGTTTGTAGAAAAATTGTATGTCTTTTTTTTTTTTTAATTAAATTTCTAGTTTCAATTTAAACACCCTTGACAGTTTAATGTATTGGCTATTTCCTAACGACAGGGCGGCAAATTGAAGAACCGCCCCATTGTAGCTACGCAACTGCTTCAGATATATATTTTTTTTTAATAAGGCTAATTAAGCATATTTAGTCAGACTTTAAAAACATAAAGGAGTTATAAATTGTGTGATTGAAACAAACATATAATTACTGCATTGTTAAAATTTTTGAACTTATAATTTAAAACTTTGATGACAAAATGGAAAACTTAAGACATTTCTTAGGATTTTAGTTATATAATCAATAAAACTTCTTCGGTTTTTCTTTTGTTACCAATAAGTTTCAACTTTTGTTTCTTTTTGTTCTTCCCCCTATTCCTTCTTGTAACTTTTTTGCACCTTCTATTCCTTTTGCTACGCTAATTTCGGACAAATCACCTTTCTCAATAGCTGATTTCAGTCACTGGTTTGCTAATTCTAATAGAGAATCTGGAGACTCGTGATTGGGTTTCTTACCTGAGCAATCAGCTCTGCCTTGTCTTTTGAGTTGTTCAGCTGATATTGTTTTACATTTGATTCATTCCTCTCTCTGCTGTTTTTTTTTTAAAATCATTTTTTAATTTTTTGTTTTCTTCAAAATTTGTTCTACAGACCCCAAAATGGTTTTTTTGATGGGAAAAAGTAGGAAATAAAAGGAATCAAAAATTAAAAAGTAGGAAAAATAGGGAAAAAATCACTTAAAAAAGTAGGAAGAAATAGGAAGAGATAGGATTGAACACACATCAAAAAGAAACAAATAAAACATTTTTGTTGAAGATGTTTTGTCAAAAACCAAAACATTCCTTCGAGAGCATCCATTTATCATTTGAAAATACTAACACTTTTAGCTCCTGTTGTCATAAACTACGATACAAAAAGCAAAGCAAATATTAAACATAAAAACACAATATGGTAAACATAACATTTTTTATTAAAGACAAAGATCAGTTACTAATGTTTCTCTGTGCATAAAAGGGAAGGCATGTAGTTTCTCTCAATCCTCACCATACAAAAAAAGAAGATTCATTCGGAAATTGTTCACGAAATTGAGAGTGAGGGTGGAGCACCTGGCATCAAATGCCTGCATATATCTCCTTCTCAACCCCCCCCCCCCTGATCAGTCGCCCTGAGTACAATAACTTACAGTAGATGTGCCGCATCAATATAATTGCCGCACCCCGAAAAGAGTCTGTCAAAAACAAAATTAAATGTTCAGAAATGCTGCATTGCCATAACGACAGCACATAAAAATGATGAGCAACTCCTCAATATTCATAATATATCAGAGTAGAAAATACCCATTAAAAAAAAAACAGTACATTTTTGCGTGCGGCTCTAATCCCCCAATTTTTAAAATGGGGTCGTTTCCAAAATTTTAAAAGTATTTTTTCTGAAATAACATGCTTAAAAACATAGGATCTAACTATTTTTTAAATAATTTGTTTAAGTTTAATATTTTTAAAAAATTACTTAAATCGGTGCGCTTTCATTGTTTACATTTCTTGCCGATGACATCACAAATGATGAAATGCCATTCTGTGTTGCCATTTGCAGATCAAAATATTTAAAGCACATCTTTACTCACGTGTATTGGCAACGATATGGTTGATAGCAAGCATGGAGCACAATTTTAATTCACTTCTTGATTATCATAACGTGGAAACGCGGTACAAAGATGCGCCAAAGAGCATCATTTGTGACGTCATCAAGACCATGCCTTGTTTGAAAAATCGGACAGTTTAAAAAATTAATTAAAAAATAACTCGTGGGAAAATGAAAGAATTTTCTAGGTCCACGTTTTTTTTTTTCTTTTTTTGCTTATTCTATCAATTTCAGTGACTAAAAATACTACTTTTGACTGAAGGAAACAAACCCATTGTGAAGAAGTAAAAACGGAATCTCGCATTTAAATTGATCTCAGATTTTTCTCCAAAAATCGGCAACGTTTTGCCCATCATTTTTGTTATCCGTTGCTTTTATTTTGTACTAACATCAAGTTTCTTTGCTTCCTTACCTTCCTTTTAAGGTTTTACATTGGCTTGATGTTTAAATAGAGCTCCATTTCACTTGTTATCAACTGTACAAAAAATTGGGGAATAGGAAATGTTTTCGGCTTTTCCCGTACTTTTTGAGCAGTCGGCCGTTGACTTTTACCGTTTACCCGCCAATGTTCCAAAAATGGAACATCATATTTAAGTGAAAATTTTCCCAAGAAATAACGTTAAAATGAACAAGTTTTTTTTAACACAGTTTAGTCTTATTTAAAAGTATTTTTTGATTTCCTGCTTGATTGTTTATATGTTTCAGTGGCGGATTGGTTGAAAAAATCGGCCCTGGCATCAGGAGATGTAGCGGCCCCTAGCTCTTATAGATAAATTTTACCTAACGATTGGGATATCACTTAAATATAAGGAAATTATTCCTAACAATTAAATATGTTTTATTTAAACGAATTTTAACAGATAGGAACACTTCTGCGCTTTAATGGTGAACACATTGATACAGTATTAGCTAAACCTTATTCTGGGGGAAATTTGTGATTGTAATTGCCCATTTAAGTATTTTTATAATGCCCGGAACTTGATTGAATGTTTCCATAATGATAACACTGCTTGTTCAGTGTGTCCTTTTCTGCAGTTATAACAAGTAACTTAATTTTCCTATTTTATGAAACTGATCTAGCGATGTTGATGGGTGAAAGACTAGGGCCGTCTTTTTAGAACGTGATGGTTCCCTCGACACAAACACACATTACTGGGCCCTGTCATAAACATTCCCTTTTTTATACTACCATACCCTGACGACCCCCAGACTCGATACGAGGTCAAAAACCTGGTGGGAGGGGTCGGGTACGAGTTTTACAGCCCCTTAATTTTTTTATTCAAACGCATGTATCAATACAAAGAGAGAAAGTGGACTTAACTTTCTGGCTTCTGGGAGTCATTAAAGTATTAGCAATATAAACTTAATGGAAAGATTTACTTTGAGTCTGAAATAGGGGGTCCAGGGGGCCTTTCCCCCGGAAAATTTTCGAAATTGTAGTCTTAAAAATTCAATTTTAGGCAATATTTAGCGATGTTAGGGGAGCGTAGTTTCAGAGTTTCTCCTGCTGCAATTTTTCGGAAGTGGAAATCCAAAAACAGAATTTTAAATTATCTCCGAGTATATACTATGAAGAGCGGTTCCGGGAGCTCTCCTCTGAAATTTTTAAAAATGTATTAGCTCTGAAAACGCAGTTTTAGAAGATCTTTGGTGATTTTAAGTCGAGATAGATTCCGAGGCCATCCACCAGAAAATTTTCAAATTGAAGTCTTAAAAGCTATTTTTGGTAAACACAGGCGGATTTACGGGGGTACGCCGTGGGGTAAATTTTCTCCAAACAACCTTTAAAAAGGAAAACTTTAAAAAATATTTTCCAAATTTTAGCCCAACCCGAATAAACACCAGAGAGAAACCAGCACTGACAGATTCTAGTATATTTTTCTTACTGTCTGACTGTTGATTAAAGTCAACAGTAAAATACTGACCTTACAAAAAGAGCCGTCACATTCATATTTCCGATCTAGAGAAAATCAGCTCTCGTTTTAAAAAAAAAATGAATGTATAGTGCGAATAAAAGAAATTAAAAACCAAAAAAAAAAAAAAAAAATTGATTGCACGAACTAATAATTTACAAAAATCGCACTCACAAAAACGATACCGTTACGAAATTTGCGATCTTTTACGATCGAGACGAAACTTTACGAAACTTTTTTTATACAAAAATATAAACTTCACATTTTTTTCTGGTCGTGAATGTTTTATTACATTTCATTTTCCCACTTTTTAAAAGAATTATTTTCAAAAATTGAACGCGGTAAAACTTTTCCTTTTTTTTCGTGGTAAGTAGGGGGTAAACTTAAAAGCGATTTTTCAATTTTTTTCTTCTAGGAGGAAGAAAAAAATCTTTTTTATGAATTTTAGTTACACTTACTAAAGTAGTCGCTGTATTTTGCAAATGATTGTAAAATACTCGCTTTTGTCATCAAAATAGTCGCCTTTGCCCTCAAAATAGCAGCTTTAGTCGACATTTGCAGTGCTGTATCCCCCTCCCCGTCCCCTGTATTGCAATGGCGTAGCTACAGTTTCTGTCGCCCGGGGCGGTTCTTCTATTTGCCACCTTTTCATTGAGACGTATCTAATATTTAAAGCATTGAAAATTGTCGCTCAAAATAGAAAACTTCATTTAAGGTAGCAAAAGGAAACTAATTTAATCCGTATTCTTCCTACAAAAATGAAGGGGGCGGGGTCAGGCGCATATCTCGGAGAAATATTCTGAATTTACATCAAAAATTGCAGTTAATGTAACTTTTGGGGGAATGGGGTTCTCTACAGAATCTTTATCAAAACTGAAGTCAGTTTAAACCTTTGAGGACGATAGAGAATCAGCTTTTATTCCGTAACAAAGTTCAATAATGTTTTCCCTGCATCAATTCAGCACTGGCAAAGAAACAACTTTTACAGAAATATATTTGATACTTATATACAGAAACAGATGTTATATTTCCAGAAATATATTTCATATTACATATTTGAATATTTTCCGAAATTTGAGTTTTAAAAATACAACTTAAGTGTTGAATTACAATTTAAGGACTTACAATTTAAAGACATTAAGAATGAGGAAGATTCAAGGGCTCACGACGGAAATATTACATCTTTGAACACGGAAATGATCGTTCAGTCCAAAACCTTACATTTCAAAGGTTTTTTTTTTTCTCCTTTGCCTCCAGTATTAGATTTAAAGTATGATTCCCTTATTTGATTTTTTTTTCACACCAAAAGTGCTGAATCGCCGCCCCGGGCGGACCATACCCTCTCCTCCCCTCCCTAGCTACGCCACTGCTTTTTTGTTGCACCCCCAGAATTCACAGCCTAAATCCGCCTATGTTGGTAAAGACTAGGGCACCAGCAGTTACTCGAAAGTTAAGTTCCAAAAACGAAATTTTTGCTGACCTTCAGTGATGTTAGGAAAAGGAATTTTCCGGAGGCTCACCCCGGAAAATTTTCGAAATTGAAGCACTAAAAACGAGATTTAAAACGTTCTTCATTGATGATGCCGAGAGAGAGGAGGGGACGAGGCACTTTCCCAGAAAATTTTTGAAACTGTTAAGTTAAAAACCCAGTTTTAGACCATCTTTGGAAAAGTTAAAAAAATGGGAGAGGTTCGAGTGCTTTCCTACAGCAAATTTTCGAAACTGAAATTCCATGTTATGGCGGGAGTGGGTTCGGCTGTTCTCTTATGAAATTATTCAAAATTGAAGCCCAAAAATTTAAATTTTACACGATCTTCGATGATATTAGGAGGGGGGAGGTTCTCGGGACCACCGGAATTCTTCCGACGTTGGTTTTTATCAACTTATTTTCTTTTTAAACTGAGGGGCCCGAAACCGTGAGTTTGTACAGCGTACAGAATACTTTATGTTATGTCAAAAAATGTTTGAAACTCACATTTCGGCGGCATTTGGCCTATAATTTGATAATCTTAATAATGTAGAGCCTTTCAAGCTCCTCAATGGAATTTTACAATTGCATTTTTTTAAATAATTTTTTCCGAAAAAAATATTGTGTCACTTTTATTCCAATTGTTATAAACAGAGTTGCCGAGAGAAAAAAGGGAAAAAAATGACATAGGTCAATGTTTTTCACAGGCCCCCTTCTACACCTTTCACCATTAGGATATTTTACCCTCTGCACGAGTTCAGTTAAGAGCCGGACCCCTATTCTCCAACTAAGCTGACATGACCTCACGTCGGCCCTTGTTGTAAGCTGCATTTTAGAGCAATTTGAATGGTCATTTATAAATAAAAGCGTCAAAGAAACCAAAAGTATTTTAACTTTTTACGACCGCTAAGGTTTCCCTGCTTTTTTTTTTTAATTTATTCATTTATTTTTTATTACACCACTAAAAATATATTGGCAGCCCAGGGCCCGAACAACTAAAAGTAAGGCTCTAGGTCCACATTAATTTGGAGGCCCCCTTATGCTGTGATTGATTTACATTTCTAAAGCACGAAAGCACTTTTAGAGGTCTCTTTGTATAATCACACAACTATGTATAAATCACTTATGTGCGTTTATGAATCCCCTTTGGGCCCCCTCATAATCGTGATCAAGGAAATTCGTTACTGGAAGAATGATTAAAAATTCCCCTTTAAAAAAGTTTTTTTTCAATTAATAAGTCACATATTTTTTGAAATACATGTATTTTTCATATCGTTGCAATACTATGAATAATTCTTTGAAAAATGTGGAGCCCCTTAGGAACATGGGGCCTCAGTTCTAGGCCTAGTCAGCCTGTGTGGTAATCAGGCCCTGGGCAGCCCCATTTCAGAAATTCCCCCTCTTGGTAACGTCCTGCCTCCCTCCACCCGCAAGCTTTAATCCATGCGTAAAGAGGAGCTGAGGCTGTATTTTGCGAATTTGCGTTATTCTAAACACATCCGCGCAAAATTTGCATTTTGCTGTTAGTAGACAGGCCCGAAATATGCTGTTAGTTGATCGGCCCAAAGCATGACCGGCCCACCCGGGCAAATGCCCGGTTGCCCGCCGGCTGTATCCGATATGTTTTCAATTATTTATTGCGATTTTTCAAAGATGAGTGTTTTTTTAGCTTTTTGCAACTTTTTCTTATAAAATTTACCAAAAATTGACTTTTTCAGAAAATGTGATGATATTTATTATAGTTGAGAAAAATACTTCAATGTACGATTTTAAAATGCTTGTAGAAATGTACATTGATATTTCCGAAAGGTGTGCCCCTTCAAAATAGCATGTTCCAATTTTGGAACATTGGCGCTTTTAGGGAGTCAAATTTCCAAGAAGTAAATCGTTCGACTTCCAAGGGGAAATTTCATTTTTCGTAATATATGTTTTTTTTTTTTCTCATTTTGAATGTACTCTGATGTAGATGTTGGCAAAACCAAGTAAGTTTATATTTTGAAAGGATATGACGTTTCGTTAGCAAAGAAAATAATAACAGTCTTCTGTTTGACGGACTACATGGCTCCGAATCCACACCTGCTCGGACAGCTGCATTGTCACGTAATAATAAAAAATAATATTAGTGAGAGTTTTATTCTTCATATTTTAACCGTTTAACCGCCGAACTATTGACGGATGATCAAATTTGAGTAATTTTTTGAAATTATGTCTATTTATGTCTAGTAAATACAGAAATAAAATAAAATTTCCAGAAAAAAAATTTTTACTATGATTTTCAGTGTGTTCCATTTTTGGAACATTGGCGCTTTGCATGAAGTTTTTTTTTTTCAGAGAATTTTTTTAAACTAAGAGGTTTTGAATGCGGTTTTTACCTTAGCATACTTTATTGCAGAAAATATAATATTTTCAATTGCATTTATGTACATATCAGAATTCAGAAAATCCAATACAGAAATATCTAATGCCCATGATATGAAAGGAAGAATTGCTGGTGAAGTCGTTTGTCTCAATGGAAACATTTCTTAGTCGTATTTTTTTTTGCACACCGCGCAACGTCCTTGGGATGCAGATACAATATAATGTCCGTCAGACATTCTTGATTGTTTATGTAAATGACAACGAGGCCCTGGATGACTTTCCACTCGTACTTTTCTTCTTAGGAGGTCAGTTGTTATTTCTCTTCGGAACTCTAAATGCTTCATCTTGACTTCGTGTAACTCAGAATGAAGTAACCAACTAGCTACAACTGAAATATTCAGAGCATTACTAAAAAGATTCCACCACCATTTTTTACTCCTCAAATGAGGTCTGTAGCTCCCTAAAAGTTTATCCAAGACGTCCACACCCCCCATTCCTTAATTGTATCTCTTGATAAGATGAGGTTGTGGCACATCTATCTTGCATTTCTGCGCATTTGAGTAACATTTTACAGATGCAAGTGGCTCATGTGTATAAAAATTAGATGCTACTGTAACCACTGCATTATCATTCCAGCTGTACAGGTACACTGATCCATCAGATCGATAGTCAAAATTTCCTCGATCTTCTTTAGAAAGGGCTTTTTTAGATTTCAGTGGACAATGGCCAGTTCGGTTTTCACGAATTGTTCCTGTTGCTCGTACACTTTTTTGATAGGTGAGAAATTAAGTCATATGATGTAAAAAAGTTATCAAAGTATACTTCATGCTTAGACGTGTCAGTCAAAACTGATAATAAATCATTTTTCAACTCTGGATCCTAATTGCACATCAGGGGATCTCTTCTTTTTTACCTGAATAAATCTCCATGGAATATGGGTATCCACTTGAAGAGCACAGCATCCAAATTTTGAAGCCGAATCTTATTAGTGTTCCTCTAATAAACATTTTACATGAATGCCGACCGTAGTAGGGAACCATAGATTCATCTATGCTCAATTTTTCATGAAATACACCAAACTGTTGAAGGTTTTTACACAATTCTTCGTAAATAGGGTATACTTTTCCAAGTTTGTCATTTTGTTTTAATTCATGGTTGTCCATCAAATTAAGGTGGTTTCTTATTTTTCGAAAACGATTTTGAGGCATAACTGTTGGTACAATTGGCACAGATGTATCTTCTGCACTGCTCCAAAACATATCTTCAGAAGGAACGGAATGGTACCCACTCAATAGCAGCAAACCAAAAAATTGTAGGATTTCATCTCTGTCAACATCTATTTTTCCTCAGTGATATTGCCTGGTTCATCAGGGGGTAATTGGCATTTCCTCATATCATTGAGTTCATTATCATTGGCGTGACGTGACAAGCAGCTGTCCGAGCAGCTTCGGAGCCATATAGTTCGTCAAACAGTAGACTGTTATTATTTTCTTTGCTAACGGAAACGTCATATCCTTTCAAAATATAAACTTACTTGGTTTTGCCAACATCTGCATCAGAGTACATTCAAAATGAGAAAAAAAAAGAAACATATATTACGAAAAATGAAATTTCCCCTTTGAAGTCGAACGATTTACTTCTTGGAAATTTGACTCCCTAAAAGCGCCAATGTTCCAAAATTGGAACATGCTATTTTGAAGGGGTACACCTTTCGGAAATATCATTGTACATTTCTACAAGCATTTTAAAATCATACATTGAAGTATTTTTCACAACTATAATAAATATCATCACGTTTTCTGAAAAAGCCAATTTTTGGTAAATTTAATAAGAAAAAGTTGCAAAAAGCTAAAATAACCCTCATCTTTGAAAAATCGCAATAAATAATTGAAAATATATAAACAATCAAGCAGGAAATCAAAAAATACTTTGAAATAAGACTAAACTGTGTTAAAAAAAGCTTGTTTATTTTAACGTTATTTCTTGGGAAAATTTTTACTTAAATATGATGTTCCATTTTTGGAACATTGGCGGGTAAACGGTTAAATGCAGTTCAATAATTTGCTAGCTTTGTTTTCGGCGAAACGAAATTCTGTTTGACGTATACCAACTGTTCATAAATGTTAAAAAATGTCTACAAGATTTCTTACTGTAGAACAAGCTGTGGCTTATTTAGAGACATTGTCAGATTCGGATTTGTCAGATGTAGATATATGCCAATTACCCCTGATAAACTAGGCAATATCACTGAGGAAGAATAGATGTTGACAGAGATGAAATCCTACAATTTTTTGGTTTGTTGCTTTTGAGTGGGTACCATTCTGTTCCTTCTGAAGATATGTATTGGAGCAGTGCAGAAGATACATCTGTGCTAATTGTACCAACAGTTATGCCTCAAAATCGTTTTCGAAAAATAAAAAACAACTTTCATTTGATGGACAACCATGAATTAAAACAAAATGATAAACTAAGAAAAGTTTTCCCTATTTACGAAGAATTGTGTAAAAACCCTCAACAATTTGGTGTATTTTATGAAAAATCGAGCATAGATGAATCTATGGTTTCCTATTACGGACGGCATTCATGTAAAATGTTTATTAGATGAAAACCAATAAGATTCGTCTTCAAAATTTGGATGCTGTGCTCTTCAAGTGGATACCCATATTCCATGGAGATTTATTCAGGCAAAAAAGAAAGATCCCCTGATGTGCAATTAGGATCCAGAGTTGTAAATGATCTATTATCAGTTTTGACTGACACGTCTAAGCATGAAGTATACTTTGATAACTTTTTTACATTATATGACTTCATTTCTCAGCTATCAAAAAAAAAAAGTGTACGAGCAACAGGAACAATTCGTGAAAACCGAACTGGCCATTGTCCACGGAAATTCAAAAAAGCCCTTTCTAAAGAAGATCGAGGAAATTTTGACTATCGATCTGATGGATCAGTGTACATGTGCAGCTGGAATAATAATGCAGTGGTTACAGTAGCATCTAATTGTTATACACATGAGCCACTTGCATCTGTAAAATGTTACTCAAATGCGCAGAAATGCAAGATAGATGTGCCACAACCTCATCTTATCAAGAGATACAATGAAGGAATGGGGGGTGTGGACGTCTAGGATAAACTTTTAGGCAGCTACAGACGTCATTTGAGGAGTAAAAAATGGTGGTGGAATCTTTTTAGTAATGTTCTGAATGTTTCAGTTGTAGCTAGTTGGTTACTTCATTGTGAGTTACACGAAGTCAAGATGAAGCATTTAGAGTTCCGAAGAGGAATAACAACTAACCTCCTAAAAAGAGAAGTACTAGTAGAAAGTCATCCAGGGCCTCGTTGTCATTTACATAAACGATCAAGAATGTCTGACGGACATTATATTGTATCTGCATCCCAAGGACGTTGCGCGGTGTGCAAAAAGATACGACTAAGAAATGTGACAAACGACTTCACCAGCAATGCTTCCTTTCATATCATGGGCATTAGATATTTCTGTATTGGATTTTCTGAATTCTGATATGTACATAAATGCAATTTAAAATATTATTTTTTCCGTAATAATGTATGCTAAGATAAAAACCGCATTCAAAACCTCTTAGTTTAAAAAAATTCTCTGAAAAAAAAAAACTTCATGCAAAGCGCCAATGTTCCAAAAATGGAACACACTGAAAAACATAGTAAAAAATTTTTTTTTCTGGAAATTTTATTTTATTTCTGTATTTACTAGACATAAATAGACATAATTTCAAAAAATTACTCAAATTTGATCATCCGTCAATAGTTTGGCGGTTAAAAGCTTCGAATTGAAATAATATTTAATTGCATCAGAATGAGCCAGTATTTATTTCTTTGTTTCGTTAAAACAGTAGGACTGAAGTCAGGACGATAAAAAAGTCGATCATAAAGACCGCAACGGCAAAAAGGTCACGTAAATTTAACTTTTAAACATGCAAACGGCGCGGCGATCCTTCCAGAAATTACTGTAGTCAGTCAATGAAAAGCTCAGAATCTGCTTGTTTCTTTTGCTTTTCAAAATTGAAACATGCAGAAAATTATCAGTGCAGCATTGTAAAAATAAGAATCAATGCACAATTAGAAGTGCAATACTAAATAAAGATAGAAAAAGTAGGGGGGGGAGGAAAAAGAAGGAAAATGAGAGAGTTCTAAAAAGTAGGAACTCTTCGGGTTCTGGTTCTATCAACTTTCTTAGTTGCTCCAGATAATTTTTATATGATATTTTGTGCTCATACTTTCTTTTATTTTAGTGTGTCTGTTATTTTTACATCTCTTAAACGTTGGTCTTTTGCCAAAGAGTCTCTTATAATTAGTCTTCATTTACCATCTGCTCAGACATTTTAGACTAAAAATGAGCAGCCAATTTTCTTTTGTTTTAATTGCCCATATCTCACTACCATATAAAATGATTGGTCTAATAAGGGTTTTGTATTGTTTTATTTTCGTATTAAGAATGAAGAGTTAAGATTTTAATTGGCTCTTTAAACCGAAGTAGCATCTATTCTCCATCAAAATTCTATAAAGTTAGTTATTAAAATAATAAAACCAAAATAAGTTAATCTAAGGTGCATACAATCAAACTTACACCTGATTGTCAAAAATATTTACAAGATGCAAAAGGATTGAAATCTCAAATATGGGAAATTTATTTATTTATTATTAATAAACATTAAACATAAAATAAGTTAATGAAAGATAGCTTATGTCAAAATAATTTCCCGTTGTCAAAAACATTTAAATATTTACAAGATGCAAAAGGATTGAAATCTAGAACAGAGGAAGTATTTGTCTCGACACACGTGTTAAGCACATCGTACCCATCGCTCTTTCTTTTCTTTTTTCAATAAATATCACAAAATATGAAAAAAAAGTCGCCAATTTTTAAAAGTAGTCGCTTTTAGGCCGTTTTTGATCAAAAAGTCGCCATAGTCACCTACGGTCAGAAATAGTCGCAAAAGTTGCCAATGGCAGTCCTAAGGCATCCATCTTCTTGTCTCCCAGTGGGATAAATGTACTAACAGTTATGGCGATAATTTTTGAAATAATAAAGCTTACTCCCCCCCCCCACCTGCCTCATTTTCATTTGACTGTCCCTTATAAATGAAGTGTAAGGAAGATAAATAATTATAAAAACATGCAATATCACAAAAAATTTAAAAATATCATTCCCTCTTTTGTTTCTTCTTGGTGCAGGCATGTTGCAACCTTTAGTACAGAAAATTACTGATCTTAAAATTTTCTAGAAGTCATTGCAGGATTATTTTATTCTGTTGATTAATTATATCACCACATTGATTCCTGCTGCAATGTTTTTCTCCACTTGCATAATTTAAGATGTAGTATTTCCAACACTTTATCTTTTCTTTCACTAAATATCATTTTATTGATTAAATAATACTACTGAGATTTTACATTGATAACAAAGTTCAATGTAAGCACACTGCACATTAAAGAATATTAAAAGTTTTTTTTTTTTTTTTTTTTTTTTTTTTTTAATAGTGTGTCCTAGTTTATTTATTTCTGTAAATATAATTCTCAACTAAACTGAACTATTATCCATAATTGAATTGCATATGTTTTTCTGTAAACTTTGAAATCTATTTTGAGGGTTACTTGGTGTGGACTGCACTCTCTACTGACTGGATTATATACTGAGAGGACAACTCACTTTTCTTGATAATTTTTGCATGCAGTTGAAGGATGTGTTAAATACAATATTAAACACATTAACTACTAATTTATTAAAATGTTTGTGTACAATTGAAAATAAGAGACTAAAAGGTCAAATTTCTGAAAGTGAAAACAGTTTTATTTACACTACATCAACATATGTAAAGTTATCAAACATATAACAAATGTTGACTAAAATGTAATTGTTGTAAGGTAGATGTAACTATGACTTGAACACATCAGTAATAATTGCATGTCAATGCAAAATTACTTCAGGAAGACATCACAAAATAAGAACAGTGACAAATGAAAAATATGAAAGACTTGATGATGAACATCAAATAAAACTTCACAAAACATTTATCGCATACGATAATCAAAGCTCCCACAAAGCTCAGAAAGATCTCCTTTGAAGTCAACATCAACTGAAAAGTCAAGGTCACGCTGAAAAATAAAAACTCAAATTAATAATTCACAAGTTTTATATACACACATTTAATAAAAGAAAGGTGCAGGTGGAGTGCTGTTTTATTCATCTGTAAGAAGGAAATAAATCTTTAGAAATGAGTCTAGTTTTTTGAACAGATCATTGGGAACAGCATTCTCCTTTTTTGGCACTAACCATCAACTAAGAAAAGAACAAAGTTTTATAGGCATTTGTCTTAAATTTAACTGATAAGATGGACCAGAGTGAATACTTTGTTGGAAAGTCACTGAGGAATGGTGATTGTAAAATGTTAATCCTTCAAAAACGTTTGTGCAAGATATAAAGCAAGAGACCAAATGCATCACTGAGGCAGTTGGTGCCTGAATCACTTGCATAATTGACATCACTTACGAAATGTTTGCCAAGCTATAATATTAAACAGTACATGAGATCTAGTTGCAACAGAAATAGTACAAACTTGATGTTAAAACAGGGGGGAGGAGCGTGGATTTTTTTAATTCAACGAACTTCCTTTAAATTCGGGTACAGGTAGTATAATATATTTCACGATTTGCTAACTTATTCGATGATTGTTTGGAAGCATAATAACAAATAAATAAATAAAAAGTTCAAATATCATAATTATGAAAGTTTTTTTTTTTTTTTTTGAGTAGTGTACTGTCCGAACACGGATTGTATGGAAAGGCAAACATCCAGTTTACACATGGAAATGGACACATCCATTAATTTTTAGAAACATAAGCTTATGCAGATGTATGTTAGCCTCTAAATTAAGCAGAGTCTCATTCAAATGAGTGGAACACGCTCATCTAAATTTTACTTTTCCCCCTCATTCAGACTCATCTTAAGTGGACGTTTGCCAATTCCATACAATCCGTGGTTGAACGGTATTTTATTTTCCATACTAGTTATCCGTATTGTGTTATCAACGTATTGATCCGATCTCATCTCATTTGATTGCAATATTTTCCCACACAAATGATTGCCACCATTTTTTTACCTTCAATTATTTTTTCCTATTTTGAGAGATACATTAACTTATATTCATTCTTAAGTTACCATTCTGCCAACATTTCTCTTGACTGGTTCCTTTATCAGCTATTCAAAGGACCTCTACCCTAACAGATTTCTGATCTTCTCCCACTTGTCACCTCTACGCAAAATAATGTAACCGTGTTAAATTTTGAGAAAAAAAATTATTAGGTAGGTATATTGGTTATTTAAAACAGAGCTTTGAGGCACTCATGTATCTTACGAGCTCAATCATAAACTTTATATGACAAATGTTTGTTAAAATACGTCAGGTATTTCTCCAGAAATATTTTTAAAAAGGTCAGTTTAGAAAATTTCTGCATACTTTTACCTATCTACAGTGCATGTAATGAAAATCAAAATTAAACTATATAAGTTTCACGTTCAAGGTAAAAAATATACTACTTTATTCTTTTGGTTGGGCTGCATTCCAAACACACCATAGATCTCTTCGCCTTTCTTTACAGTCAAGTAATCATTTAAGTAAAATACTGTTTGTTTCCAATGTGTATAAGGAGCTCCAGGTGCTATAAATGAAAAACATAAATAGGTTTATAAATATATTTTTTAAAAAACTAGAAGTAGGTGTGGAGGAAAAGATAGAAGCTCACAATTCTCTACCCCAGGTCCAAACTAACTTAGTCAAAAATGGCAATTTTCAGGTTATTACAACATTATATGGGCAGTTCTCAAAAGGTGGGAACAAAAAAGTTAACTTTGAGCAATTTCAAAAATTTTCGAATTTGACATCAATTTTGATTTTATTCTATAGTATGCATACCTAGAACACAATATATGAACATGAAAAGACAGCAGGTATTTGTAAAAATTGTTAATTAGCAAATTAAATCAGCAATCTGTAGGTAACAGATTTTGGACATTGTTTTCCTGTAGGTAACGGATTTTGGACATCATCATAACGTAAGTTTCACCATTTTTGACAATTGTTAATCTGATTTTTAACTTTTCCAATGAAAATTTTATTTACTACTTTTTAAATTTTGCAATTTAATAATAAAGAGGATATTAATGAAATACTTGAATGGCTATACATGCTGCTCCTTACATTTAATAAAGTTTTGGAATGATTTTGAAGAAATTGATGCAAAGTTAAAAAAAAGCTTCAAATTAAAAATAATACAATCGTAAAAAGTGACATCAGTTTTAATAATGAATATTTTTTCTAATGTCATAAGAATTAAAATGATATCTAAAAAAATTATTGAAGAAAGAAAGAAAGAAATTCGTATTTCTATTTGGAGATCGTTAAATTATGTTTCCAAAAGAAAGAAGAGAAAAAGAATTCTAAAATAATAAAAGCGGAAAAAAAAAAATTGCTAGCGCAGGTGATAAAGTCGCCAAAACTGGTACAGCTGACGATAAACTACATTTGTCAAATTGGAATTCCCCTCTGGTAACCTTTAGCTTATCGTATACTGTGTTGTCGCCAACGGAGGTTTGCTTGGCGATTTTAGCGCAAAATGGCTTTCGGTTCGATCATAAGCAGCCATGTTTCTACTGTAATTTATGTATTGTTCAATGTGTAACATATTAATTATGCAGAATACCAATGGATTAAAGAAGATAACATTATAATAACGTTTTTTATTGAGGTTAGAAGACAGTAGATCATCAAAAATTATGAATAAATGGACAGAATTATCGGCGTCAAGATCGAACGCCATTTGGACATCTCACATGTACGTTTAAAACAAATTATTTTTCTTCTAAGATACTGCATAAAAGCTTATGAAAACACTTTTAAACAATTAAAAATTGATTCCGAGGCTCGATAAACACCTTTAAAATGAAAACATCATATACTTAGTTCTCAAAAAATAGCATTGTAAAGATCGTAAATTTTGGACATGCATCAAATTTCAAACTTACTATTTTCTAAAATCGTTTACAAAGTGAATAATCTGTCTTTACTTTTGTTATTAGTGTAAAATATTAACAAAAAATTATTCAGTGTAAGATTCATACCTTTAAATTTTTTTTGAAACGTATGGAAATAATTTTAAAAATTTTTTCTTTAATGGTACATTTGCTCAGTTAACGTTTTGGTATGTCCAAAATTGCGCCTTTTAGCAAAGAAAATATTTTTTAAGGGCATTTAAAGAGCATTTTTTCCATAATTTATGTCAATTCTTGTCTCTATACAGTATTATAATTTAACTCAAAAATTTTTGAGTTAATTAAAATGAAAGTTATTTGGTGTTGAAGCTTCAAAGTTGAGGTCTGTGTTTGCTCCCACCTTTTGAGAACTGCCCATATGGTGAAACCTGTCTATAACAATAAACCTGTCTATAACGATAACCTGTCCATAACAATATCATTTTTGGGTCCCAACAGTATTGTTGTAGACAGGTTTTACTGCATGTAGAATCATATTCTGCATTGAACCATAACGTAATTTTATTAAAACAAATCCTTCATTATTATTTACTGGTGTTATAAGAGCTCGAGCCCCAGCCTTTGCATGCTCCAAACAAATGGTTTTACACTCTCCTGCAAAGCAGAGATAATGTGACTTTTGTTAGTTTGGCTTTGAGGTACAGAATTTAAGCAAAATTTCAGGACTATCAAAATCAAGTTCAAATATTACTTAATAGCAGGAAGAATTAGTTACTTCATGTCAATTTTAAATTACCATGGAAATACCCTACTTTTTCTTGTTCTAAACAGTGTGTAACTAAACAAGAAGTTTGTAGAATTAGAGGTTAAGTATAACTGTGTAAACAAAAAGGGGTTACCAGCAAACTTATTCCTCAACCTCCCTCAAAGTTTGAGTTTTTATTCCTTACTCATATTGTAAAGAATCACTAATGTATTGGCTCTGAATACGCAGTTCGAATCAGGAAGTACTCGGCATTAAACACAACATTTATTGAAAGACTAGCACAATAAAACATTAAGACTATTTACAAACTTGAAATGAAACAATATAAATTCTTAAAACCTTCTCAGAGGTGGTAATATTATAATCACATCACTTTTTCCTCTTTGCTTGCTCAACATTAGAATTCTATGAAAACAAAATTAAAACTCTCCACTGTTGCCAAACTGGGCCAGCAAAACTTTTGGCGGCTTAAAAGGGAGATATCAAAATATGGAGGCGTACCTCAACACATATTCTGCATTTTAAATAGAATTGAAATATTCTCATCACTTTCCTTGAGGAGAAACATAAAAAAAATAGTACAACTGGAGAAGAATAACCATTAAAGAAAAGAGGAATGTCACACAAAACAGCAAATACAAACCATTTAAAAGAATATATGTAAAAAAGACAAGGTTCTTACTCAAACTTGGAGTCGAAATTAGAAGTAAAGAACCAAAATAGGGTTTTTTTCTTTTTTTTTATTTAATCTTCATCAAAAAGTGTTGATATATTTTTGATTAGAAATATTTGATGAAAGAAACAATCAACCATTAATATATTAGGTACTTCAAGTACAAATAAAAATCCACAGAAAAGTAAAATAATATATGTTGAAATTGCAAGAGAACCTACATGGTAGAAACATAATATAGTTTGTTATTTGAATCCTAATATAAATAATTGCCGATGATTGAGTAAAACGTGTGCTTCAACAATGAAACTTGCACCACGGCAATTTGATAATGTGTGTTGGTAATATTTAACATGCAGGGAAAAGCTTTATTGTGGCAAGGCTGAACTGGAACCAGTAACTTAACTGTTTTACTGGTAAGACTGTCATTTCAGGAGAGTGAAGAAACAAAAAAAAAAAAAAAAAGTCAACAATGAACGCTACCTACTGGAGTTTAGGGTTAATCCACTGGAGTTAGGGTTACAATTTCAACTATCAAAATATCACCAAACAGGCAATGGCTTCGTTCAAATGTAGAAGCAACATTCACTGGTCATACCTTGACGAGCGACTTTCTAGTTATAGAAGAAAAATTGTGGTACTGTGTAGATATCACAGAATTTGGAAAATGGTTTCTGTTCCTTCTCTTCTGCTTATCTGTGTTGTTGGTGACAACCACCCCCATAAACATAAGAAAGTGGCTGTTAAAGCACAACAGAACTCCCTGAACTGAAGTCCCTGCTGGATTAAGTTTGCGAAACATGATCAAAAACTGCACGAATGTAGTTGCTTTACCAATAGAACACCAGAGGCTTTCTCTCCCTTTTTCTTACAATTAGCATCAATTAACCACTAAAATCATCGATTGCCCTTGGGCTCTGATAAATTCCTACAATGACTATCTGATTAGAAAAACCACTCACCTGTTGAGAATCCAATTCGTTTGTGACACTTAGTAAATTCCACGTTGAAAAATGTAACAAAAGCTTGTACGTAATCATCTCTTTGAACAGTGACAAAAAATGGTGATTTAAATGACAAATCTTCAGGTTTAACAGTGTAGAGATCTATTTCCTATAAAAGAAGTACGTTAAAACACTAACATTAACTGCAATATTTTATTCTACATTAACACCAAAAAAATGGAACAATGGATTTCTAGCATACATCACAAGAGAAATTGACTCAAATAATGCTCTGATGCCTAACGCATTAAACTACAAATATTTCTTCTTTAAAAAAAAACTCATTACTTTTTACAGAAAATATACAGTTTATCAAATAAGAGTGGTTACATTGAGTGTACTACTTAAAACTACACTAACATCTTACTTATTAAATGAAATAAGAGTTATACATTGCTTAAAATTTTTAGACCTAATGAAATTATATCAACATTTCAGTCACCGTCAACTGAGACAACTTTATGGGTTTTTGAAAACTATGATATTTGGCTGGGTTGTAAATGTACACCAGGGGAAAAACTTGACTGGCACTTTGTTCTATTTTCGCTGAACCCTCCCCCCTTCCCGCTTAACTGAACTATACTTGTTGAACGGAACTATTTAATTTAAAAAAATGAAACAGGCTGAAATTAAATTGATAAGTTATTTTTACTTATTCTTGATCTGTATTAGGCATTGGGCAAAACCTGTTGATAATGAAGGGAGGGGGTTAAAAATTTGAAAAGGCAGTAAAAAGAACAATCATTTTGATCCAATATGTTTGCATATTATGAATGTAAATTAATCTCATAGGTATTTCTAATTAAATCATTAAATTTAGTATAAAAAAAAGGTCCAATCATTTCAATTCAAGACTTTTGCAAAAAATTAAAGTAAATTTATATCATAGGTGTTTCTAATGAAATCATTGTTTTTTAGGCCTTTTTTAATGCAATTAATAAATGTGTATCAAGAGAAAAAGTCAAAAGCGTAATACATTCAGCATAAAACATCTTACTTTCAAAAGACAACTTGTAGTTACAACTTGTTTAGGATCAACTACATCAACAAGAGGCTCGGTAACAGCAACTTTACGTATGCAACTCATGTTGAAGCCATAAACACTGTCCCACCCTAGAAAAGATCTTACATTCTTATTTCACTCATTAGAAATCTGAAAAATTACTGCAATGAATATAGAAAAAGGAACTCACAAGAAATTTTTTCATCTTTGTACTGTCTATCTTCAATGCCACAAACATATAAAGTGGCTCTATCAGGGAATAACATGCCATCAGGTTTCTAAACAAATAAAAATGTATTTAATAAATTTAAAACATTAAAAAATAAAAAACTAATTTTAATTAGGAATAACTAATACATGAACTTTAAGTCTAAATAAATATACCACATATTACAAACTATAAGACAAACATATGTGCAGTATATCACTTAAACTTACTGAAATTTAAGGAGTTTGCTCGAGATCGTTTCTTACTGTCCTAATATTTTAAAAATTTTGGCTTCTACTGAGTTGTCTACTTTTATTTTATGAAGATTACATGGCTATTCCAAAACCAAAACTTAATAAAATTTGTAGCATTTTATAAAGCAGAATTAGCAACATGGTGCAAGTGGTGCCATGAATTCAGTCAGTATATCCCAAGGTCTAGACTATTTTCAATAAGAGGATCTGAGATACTTGTGCAGCATGCATAAATTTTAGACTTGGAATATGAAAAAAAAAAATATATATATATATAACTAAGATAGTCTTCTCCCCCCCCCCCCCCCACCCCTAAAAAAAGTTACAATGAAATGCAAAACCTGACCACAGTCACTTACTTGGCACTAAAAACTAGAGAGAAAAGGGGAAGATTTCAAAATATTCCAAAGGAAAGTATATAATTGCTTAAAAAGGAGTAAAAAGGAATCTTTTTATCATTTTTTTAAATTCCCTAAGTAAGAAAAAAGAATTTGCTAGTACCTTAATATCTTCAAAACAATGTTTTAAGGATTTTTTAAGTTGTGTTGGAACCTTATACTAATTTTTAACCCGCCCACGAGAACAGGAAATTCCAAAAAATGCTTTTTTTAGCACAGGGCTTTCCAGTCTACAATGCCATTCTAGTGGCCACATACTTTCACCTGTGGAATCTCTTCCCCCAAACAAGACGAAACAAGGTTGAGTCTAAAAGAGATAATCCCTTTTGTAGCATGACAAGTAAAGTTTCAGTTCCGCCCACATTCCTTTCCCATCTACGCTTCATTGGATCTACATGGTGCTGTGGAGATTCATCTATAGCTATCTTTTCTTGCAATGAAGAAAAGGTCTTTTGGAATTCTTAAATTTTCTCCAAAATAAATTATTTCAGATCAGAAAAGATAGACAATTTTGAAAAGTATTAACAATAATAGTATTTTTTTTTTTTTTTTTTGTTGAACTATATTTTTGTAGATTACAGTATATTTTTTCATTCAGAAACTATTAATTTTCACCGCCTATACGAATAAAGCTTTTCTGGATCAAATATTTCCCCATAGATGCAATGTTAAGGATCCTCACTTAATTGAATAATTTCCCCGGATAATCAAATAATATATTTGTTAATTTTTGCAATTTTTTTTTCTGTGAAAAATTTTGAATAATTAAAACATAATTAAGCAAGCACAATTATTTACTTCAAGATATAAAATAATATATTTTTCGCTAACATCAGGCAAGAAAATCGTTGTCAACATTTTCAAATTCCATGAAAATATATCCACTATTCCGTCTAATTTCTATTGTTGTTACAATTCCACAAAAAAAGAGAGAGAGAGAAATTGTAGATAGAGAGCTGACGATATTAAATTAACACAAAGAAATATAAAAGTTACAGACAATAATAAGAGTTGATAAATATTTGATGTAAAACACGGCAGATGGGGAGGTGTTGGGAGTTAGAAAGAAAATCCCAAAAAGATATTGAGCATTCCACTATTATGCATTTTTTCAAAAATATAATTTCGTGAATAGTTAAAGTTGTCGGGGGGTGGAGGGGGGGAGTGTCATAATTCTGATACGTACTTCTAATATTTTCTTTAGGCCCGTAATCAGGCATTTATTTGGGGGAGGATTTTACCTATCTGATTTCTTGTGAAATTTTTAGGATCAATGAAGTTTGATTTCATTTGTTTAGTTATTGATTTTTGCTACAACAGGTTATTTAAAGTAGAGATGCTGCCTTAAGGACATTAACATACTAATGTAAAAAATGATGCATCTCATAACTGAAGGGGAAAAAAATCTGATTTGTTCACTATACTTTTTTTTGATAAACTATTCAATGTCTTTATAAAAACTCAAAAGAATAGATTAGATATGTGTACTTATATAGGCGCTTTTGAAGTGATGCTTCTTGAAGTGAAATTTTTCGAGGAATAAGATATGTTAAATTATAGAAATGCACTTTCAAATTTAAAGAATTTTAATGTTTTTGTTATCCTGAGTCAGGTATTTAAAATTTGAAGGAAAATTTGCTTCGCTGTATATTGTGGTTAAAAAGAATGTTTGCAATAATTACAATATAAATAATAAATACTGAAGATAAAGTCGTGAGTTTTCACACTCTTTCAATAACAATTGTGTATTTTTCTTTCAAGTGAAGTGTGAAAATAAATAAATGAATAAAATATAGCAATAACAATTTTTTAGCAAAAAAAAGTAATAAAAAGCATTTTTTGGAATAGTTTGAAAATTTTCGTAGGGGGTTTAAATCCTATACTAAATTATTGTACTATTTACTGGTATTCAATTACAAATGTTTTCAGTGAAGAGATCAGAAATATTTGTTTGTCTTAGACGAAACTTTCACTTTTATGCACGTATTGTGAGCAAAATTTTAATGTAACTAAAATGCAAACCAAATTTAACTAACAAAATATTTGCTCGTAACAAAATAGTCATTTCGTGATCCTCTTTTCTTTTTACTTCATTTGTTTATATATTTCAAAAAATATTATCAATTTCTCAGCGCAAAAATGCTTCCATGATTGAATAGTATTTTCCTTGGGTCATTGAATGTTTTGAGATTTTTTTTTAAATTAATTCTCCACTACATATGGTTTCAAAAAAAAAAAAGTCTTCAATTGTTCACATGTGCCTCAATGAGGAGAGGGAAGGCACAAATGAACAGTCCTGGGACACATATGAGCACGATTAAGCAATAGGGAAGTTTTCGATTTTTCAATTTTATTTTTATATGATAGAGTAACATGTATGAACATCATAGGTGAAAAAATTTTTGCAATACGATAAGTAGTTCTTTTTAAATTAATTTTTAAAGTTCAAGCTCTTGTGACGTCAAATGGCATAGGAAGTGACGTCATGCCCTCTTCCGATAGGGGGGAAGACGAAGGTCACGCATTCGACTTCGAAGACGAAACGTAAAAGGCTTATCTCCTCGCATTTAACTCCTTGCGTTTCTGAACATTAAACCTCTCATCCTCTCAGAAATATTCGAATATCCTCATTGATGTTACATGAGAAAGATTATTTAGATTGTGCTTTAACGAATCCGGTCTCCATAGTGTGTTCAAAAGGATTATTGAATTTCTAAAAAATAAAAATATCAGCGCGCTCAAAATGTTCCTAGCGAAAAAGAGGGATCTTCGGCGGAAGGCTACCCATTCGCGCCCTGTGACGTTTTGTTAGGCATAAATGCCTGTTAATAACAACAGTAAATAATCCTATCTCATCACCTCACAGCACCAATAGTAAAAGAATGTTTTTCCTTACTTATAATGTATTACCAATCATTCTGCATGACTGGGGTAAAAGAATCTTATCAGCACTCATTCACATTGGTCGAATCGACCGAATGTTTGTTTCACTTTCGTTCACCTTTGGCGGGAACTCCGTTGTGGATGACGTCATAGAATGCTTCTAGAAGAAATCTGATGTCACGTGTGCTTAACGATAGCAGTGATGTGTCTGTTCACGTGACTCGGATATGCTAATGACCCGGGGGGATATTTAAACTGCTCGCGGCTTTAGTTCGCTCTCTCTTAGATCATCTCTTGTTGTAGGCGGTCGCTTGATCGGTATGCGAACTTGCTTGTTCGTGCCGTTCGCCCTTTATTAGAAATGATTGGGGAGATATTATTAGATTAGAAACTCTCCCCAACACGGGTTATGGGCCCAGTCCCTTTCCTGTGCAGACCTAGTGAAAATATTTTTTGGTTAAGACTAGGAAATGATAAAGAGTGTACATGCATCTGTAAAAAGGCGGGGTTGTACTGCTGCCAAAAGTACATGTACCGTTGGATGGTGTACATTTCGATATTTTTCAGAAATTTTGAAAATTTTTTTTTGGAAGCTGCAAATTCGATGACCCATCTGAAGATGAAGTTATTGGAATGTTGAGATGGGGGGGCGACCAAGATAGAAGCGACTTGAAGGATTTTACCAAAATTCAAGAATACTAAAGTTTGAAAAAAAAAGAAAAATGGCAAATTTAGCGATTCAGATTGAAAAGCTCAACAACAAGAATTACCTCGAATGGTCGACGAATATGAAGTTCCTTCTCATGGAACGGAATGTATGGGACATTACTAACGGAAAAGAGAAAGAACCAGTCATTAATGAGAAGACGAATGTAACAGAAAAAGATGTGAAGGAATTTATTGTGAGGAAGCGAACTGCAGTCTCTCTAATCTTCTTGAATATTGACCAAAATCTAAGAAAAATAGTTGAAACTATAGAAGATCCATGCGAATCTTGGAAGAAGCTAAAATTACATTTTTTTCCGGAGAATAGATGTATAAGTATGCAACTCTTCATTGAGCTGAATCAATGCAAGAAAGAGAATGGAGAAAAGCTGAATTTATTTGCGGCGCGTCTGCAGAGAATTTTCGACAAAATCAAAGTTGCTTATCCGAATTTCCCGGAGGACTGTATTTCTTTTAAATTACTGCAAAGTTTACCAGAAACGTATGATCATCTAATTCAACAGATTTTGATGAGGAAAAATGAAGATTTTACATTCGAGAAAATCCTGGTTGACCTAATTATTGAAGAAAACCGTCAAGAAATGAAAGAAGAGAAGACAAATGAGATGCAGGTTTTCCAAGTTAAATCTAAAATTCGATGTTACAAGTGTCATGAAGATGGGCATATAAGGAGCAGATGCCTTTATGGCAAAAATGAAGACCGTCAAAGATTGACTTCACAAGAAAGAAATAAAAGGGGAAACCAGCACCAATCCCGGAAAGAATGGAGGGATGAAGGTACGAGCCCGAGGAGTAGAAATCGCCGATGGAGTTCTAGAAGGAAGTTCCAGGAGCGTCGCCGATCACCTTCAAATAATAGATGTGAGTATCCTTTGTATTTCTTGTCAGAGGCAAATCTTAGTCAGACCCAAGATAAAGGGAATACATTTATTTTTGACACTGCCGCATCAAATCACTGTTGCTCAAATAAGAACTGGTTTAGGACATTTGAACCCCTAAATGATGTAAACATGGCTGTTGCCGTGAAAAAGCAAACTTTCCCGATTGAGGGAAAAGGGGAAATCAAAGTTAAGTTCGGTAAAAGAACTGTAATTCTCAAAGATGTAATGTATTCTCCCCGTTTGAGACGAAATATTTTGTCTGGCACCAAGTTTGACAAGGGTGGTGCAAAATTTAAAGGTGGGAGAGGTTTCGTGGAGGTATCCGACAAACAGGGATTACTTTTTAAAGCTGAACTCAATAATGGAGTTTATAATGTTAATTGTAAAAAGTTTAAAAATTCTCCTAGTTCTAGTCATGTAAATAAAGAACCTTCGATAGAATGCTGTCAAAGTGACATTGAAACTTGGCATAAACGCTGTGGACACGTCAACACTGAAAGTATTCGTAAAACTAGTAATCTTTCAGCTGTTCGTGGCCTACCTAAGTTTAAACACGTTAAGTTAAACTGTGATGTTTGTAAATTAGGAAAATTTAAGCGTGTTAGTTTCAAGTCAATTGATAGAGTAAGAAGTACCCAGCCATTGCAACTATTGCATATGGATGTTTGGGGAAAATGTGAAGTAGAGGGAAGAAACGGAGAAAATTATTTTCTTTCTATTATTGATGACTATTCTAAAAGGTGTTCATTGTATCCTATTAAGTCAAAAAGTCAGGTTCCGGGAATTGTAAAACAACATATTCTGAGAGCCGAAAGATTTATCGGCAAAAAGGTTGTCAGTATCAGATCTGATAACGGGACGGAATTTGTAAATCAGGAACTAGACGGGTTTTGTCAAAATATGGGTATACATCATGAACTCACAAATGTGTACACACCAGAGCAAAATGGATTAATTGAAAATTTTAACCGCACAGTAACAAATAGTGCACGCGTTTTGTTAAAAGAAAGTGGTTTGCCAAACAATTTTTGGCCCGACGCGATGTTATATTTTGTATATACATGGAATAGGATTTGTCATTCAAGTCAAGAAAAGACTCCTTTTGAACTTTACGGGGGAAGAAAACCGTCTGTAAGACATTTAAAAGCATTCGGAACTACTTGTTTTGCCGGTATCCCACGACAATTAAGAAAGAAACAAGACCTAAAAGCCGAAAAAGGCGTTTTAATCGGATACGCGTTCAATCGTAAAGGATTTCGCGTTTATCTTCCAGACAAAGATAAAGTCATTGAAACAATCAACGTATCTTTCAAAGAGAATTCCTTTTTCAAGGACGAATTTACTTCCGAGCAGGAATCGCGCGGAAAAGAAAATACCCTTTTCTGGCCTCTTTCGCCTCAAGCAGAAGATAAGAATTCTTCGGAAGAAAGCGAAGATTCGGATCGCTTCAGAGAATTAGATGTTGAAAGTAGCTCTGAAGGGGGGGGGGGGCGGAAAGTTCAGACAGTGAGGGGGATGATTCTAGTCGCAAACCAATGCGGGAAGCTAGGTGGATTCGGAAATTTGTCCCTAGACCTGATGGTTCACGAAACGACGTACAGTAGACTCCCGATTATCCGCGAGCGGTTTATCCGCGGGGCGGATTATCCGCGAATCAATCAACAATCACGAACATGTATTTTCGCAGTAAAAAGCGAATACCAGTGGCTGTTTTTTTTTTTTTTTTGAAAAATTGTAAATTTACACTCAGTTGTTTTTGTTTGATTGATTGATTTGATTCGTTCTTCATCGTACATACATTTGTTTGTTAATGATGTTAAGTTCGGTTGAGCAAAAATACAAAACATTTGTACTGTACTCTATATATATTTTCACTGTTTGCAGACGTGTTATGCATCAATACAGTTAAGAATTTGAGAAAGGACAATTTTTACCTGATTTGTCCCCCATTTTAGTCTTTTTGCGGTTATCCGCGATTTTTATTATCCGCGGCACTTGTGCCACCCAATTCCGCGGATAATCGGGAGTTTACTGTATATTATTTTGAAAAGGGGAATAGCAAAAGATTAAGATCATTGAATGATGTTCAAAAATATTGTCTTCGTGAAAACATAGCGTATGATCCGGAATTATTTAATTTTAAAGGCAATGATGATTTTCAGGGTGAAGTTTCAAATCAATCTAAAATTTTAACTCATGTTTCCTGACTAGACACAGAAGTTAAAATCCCTAGAACATATAAAAAGTCATTAAAATCTAATGAAAGGGGGGAATGGCAAAAATATATGGAAATTGAAATAGGCACTATGCGTAAAAGAAATGTTTGGAATTTAGTCAAATTACCGGAAAATGTTAATCCTATCGGATGTAGATGGGTTTATAATTTAAAGAAAGGGGAAAATGGTGAAGTTTATAAAAGTAGACTAGTCGCTCAGGGGACTAATCAAGTGAGGGGACTAGATTTTGATCTAACCTTCTGCCCAGTAGTCTGCTTTAGTACCATTCGCTTTTTCTTTTCTTTGTTGGTATCAAGAGAAAATTGGCTACATATTCAATGTGACGTTAAAAGTGCGTACCTATATGCTCCTATTGATGAAATAATATATATGAAGCAACCCCCAGGTTTTATTGAGAAGGGAAAAGAAAATTATGTGTGCAAATTGAATAAAGCTATATACGGCTTGCACCAAAGCGGTCGTCTGTGGTTTTATGAAATTGAAAATATATTGCTTAAAATTGGTTTTCATAAATTTTTATCATGTAATTGTGTTTATTATACTGATAATGTGATTTTACTCTTATATGTGGATGACATTGTGTTATTCAGTGAGAAGGACAGGAATATTGAAGATGCTTTGAATTTACTTCAAAAACATGTTGAAATTAAAATTTTAGGTAAAACTAAAAAGCTACTAGGTGTAGAATTTGAAAATGAAGGAAATGGCTTAAATTTACATCAAACTGAATACATTCGTGTAGTTTATGAAAGATTTAGTAAATTTAAAATTCCTATTTCTTCTTTACCTATTAGTAAAGGATGTGTTTATTCAAAGTTAAATTGTCCTACTACTCAAGCTGAGATTGACGAAAAGTCAAAATATCCATACAAGAGTTTATTAGGGTGTTTATCATTTATTTCTAGTAGAACACGTCCTGATATATCATATGCTGTTAACATTTTCAGCCAATTTCAAAGCAACCCAGGAATTGTACACTGGGATGGATTGTTGAAATTACTAGGATATGTTTACCATACTAAAGATTTAAAATTAAACTTAAAATGTGAAAATGTTCAACTTATAACTTTTTCTGATGCTGATTTCGCCACAAATAAAGATGATAGAACCTCATTAGGCGGTCAACTTGTTTTACTTGATAAAGCTCCAATTGAATGGCGCACGTTCAAAGAACGAAGCGTTAGCCTTTCAACGATGGAAGCTGAATTTATTGCCATGACAGAATGTGCAAAAGAACTCATGTGGTTTGATCGTATAATTGACGAATGCATCAAAATAAAAATTGTTAAAAGTTGTAAAATTAAATCTATTTTGTATGTGGATAATCAGGCTACGTTAGATTTTGTTAAATCGCCTATCGAAAATCATCGTAGTAAACACATTGATATCAAATTGTTTTTCATTCGGGATTTAGTTCATAAAAATATTTTTAAAGTGAGATATGTCAAAAGCAAAGATAACATGTCGGACATATTCACGAAACCTCTCACCCGATTAGAAATTCAAAGATTTATTGAAAATTTTTTTTTGTACAAATATAATATAATTTAGAAACATTTTTTTAGAAATTTTTGAAAATTGTTTAATGTACTTTAAATTTTTCTCCTTTGCATCATGTTTTGTGAAATGTTTTTTTTTGCAAGTTCTAACAATTTTTAATTGCCCACCTGAATGTTTCGGTGGCTTTTTCTTCCTATCAACCGGGTTGCGAACAGCTTTTTGTTACGTCTCGTTAAAAGTGAAAATGTAATTGTCAGAGTCTTCCCGGGAGTTAGGATAGAGGGAGTTTAATTGTTGCATGAAGGTCTATCGCGGGTGTATTTGTTTTTCATTTTGTGAGACCCTATTTTGGAATATTGGAAACACCACTTGTTAACGTTAGAATTTGTAATTTTCCTTCATTGAATATATTATGGTGCAAAAATGTTATTAAAAAAAAAAAAAATTGAATTAGTAAAAATGAAATTTTAATCAGTTAAAATTATCATAGTCTTTAAGTATAGATGGGAGCATTTTTAGATTTTTAGAGATCTATTTGTAAATGAAATGATTTAGTGAGAAATGGATAGTTAGTAAAAGAGCTTATTTACATTTCGTCATAAATATTTCTCAATAGATGCTTATACTATGCTATTTTCTAGACTGTGATATTTTATATGCTGATTCGAACAGTTACTGTGGGTTTTTATTTTATATTTCAGATTAACCTACTGTCATTGTTATAAATAAAATCGGAAAAATGATTCAAAAAATTATAAAGGACTTTGATCAAGAATTTGTTTTTGAACTTTTGGTGAAAATTCGTGGAAAACGTACTATGAGTTACGACGTACGAGAGAGTACGAAAAAAAAAAGACATTTCAAGATGATTGTTCTTTGAACTTTTACATTTTTTCAGCAAAGTGCATTGTATGTTGTTTTTCTCAAATTTTGAGATTCTAGATCTATATTGGAAGTTCGTAATATAGAGTCAAGTTTATATTTGAAAAATTGTTCATTGTTTTTTCTCATATAGTTATTAATATGTGGAAATTGTGTTAAATGTCTAAAGGAAGTTAAATTTTTTTTAAATGTTTTCATTGTGAGATGATGAGAGGGGGGGCCTTGTTAGGCATAAATGCCTGTTAATAACAACAGTAAATAATCCTATCTCATCACCTCACAACACCAATAGTAAAAGAATGTTTTTCCTTACGTATAATGTATTACCAATCATTCTGCATGACTGGGGTAAAAGAATCTTATCAGCACTCATTCACATTGGTCGAATCGACCGAATGTTTGTTTCACTTTCGTTCACCTTTGGCGGGAACTCCGTTGTGGATGACGTCATAGAATGCTTCTAGAAGAAATCTGATGGCACGTGTGCTTAACGATAGCAGTGATGTGTCTGTTCACGTGACTCGGATATGCTAATGACCCGGGGGGATATTTAAACTGCTCGCGGCTTTAGTTCGCTCTCTCTTAGATCATCTCTTGTTGTAGGCGGTCGCTTGATCGGTATGCGAACTTGCTTGTTCGTGCCGTTCGCCCTTTATTAGAAATGATGAGCTGGACTTAGCTTATTTCCCAATGGGTCTACTTCATCAAAGTTTTTAGTCAATAGTCATGCAGTTTGCGTTGCACTGTTAGTTATCTCATGCAGAAGTAGCATGTAAAGAGATTATGTTGTTAGTATTTATTTTTATCATTTACAGCGTGTTTTTATCTATTTACATTATCGTTTAAATAAACTTCATGAAAGTTAGAAATAGTTTGTCAAGTTCTTATTTCCGAACTCACTCTGCTAGTATCAAAGAAACATTGGGGAGATATTATTAGATTAGAAACTCTCCCCAACACGTTTCAGAAGCGGGCACTTTTGCGCGTGTATTTTTAAAAATTCATTAAAAATCAACCACGGTGTATTAAAATTCGGCGATGGTGAATTTTTTAGTTTTGAGGGTCAATTAACAATATCCAATAGCCAAAATATGAACATTTAATAGGTTGCAACTTCCCTATTCAGGACAGGCATCATATTAAAAAAAAAACTCTTTATGTATGAATATACTAATTACATTGAAGGTTTTGTAACCTATACTGCATTAGTTTAAAGTGTACAGTAATTGTGCCAGTAAAAAAATAATGTTTTCTATTTTATTTTTCATATTTTCATTGTTAACTATAAAATTCAAAGAAAAAAAAATCAGCTTTATCGAATATTTCACGGTAATCAACAAGACTTATTTTTCATCAAAAATGTCATTCCAACAGACATGGAATTGCCCTGCTTTTAATATACTAGCGGGCTCCCCCCCGCTCACTTTGCTAGTTATCCCCCACCTGCAGGGTAGGGTGGTTCAAAAATACATGTAAAGAAAAAAAGTTTCTCCTAGACAACAGGACACCCCTCAATATTTTTATACCTGTGGATATATACTGTTATATACTAGAAGAATTTTAGCTTCCTATTTCAACTGAAAGAGGGTGCTCAACCCCCTCCCTCAAACTTCATAAGTATGGGGAGGGGGATTACAAAAATACATTGAACTAAAAAAACAACGCTGCACATTATCATATACACTAGTAATGTGTATATACATTGCAATAAAATAATTACAAAAAACAGCTGGGGAAATTAAACGTTTCTAAATTTGTGACATTTTCTATGCTACAGCTAATGTTAAATTGAAGGTCATTGAGCACAGTCTTAAAACTCAAGTAAGAAGCTAAAACTTTTACAGTATAACACTATCAGTAAGTCTAAAAAAATAGGTGTTGTCCCAGACTCTAGCTGAAAACAAATCTTTTTGAACCACCCCACTGCAGGGGCTTAATACTGCCTGAGGTGCATAAAGTTTATGATTTTAGTAGTGTCTGGACATCCCCAGATATTATCAGGGTAGAATGTCCTCTTAAGGTGTAGAAGGATGAGGCAATGTGGAATGGCTTCCCTTTGGATAACCTGTGCCCAATGCAACCAGACATTCCAGTCCAGAGGAAGACAGACAGACACTTATAGAAATTTATTACGTCTGATAGTCATAGTTGACTGTATGATATATATACATAAATTCCAATGATTTCATATTACATATTCAAATATGACTTTGTCAAAGCTCGTAACAAATAAATAAAATAATCTTTACTAATAATAAAGCTGAAAGTCTCTCTGTCCGGATGTCTGTGACGCGCATAGCGCCTAGACCATTCGGCCCATTTTCATGAAATTTGGCACAAAGTTAGTTTGTAGCATGGGGGTGTGCACCTTGAAGCGATGTTTCGAAAATTTGATGTGGTTCTTTTTTTATTCCAATTTTAAGAAAAAAACTATCATAAATTACGAAATTATCATAATATGGAACCGTAACATGGGCACAAGCCAATTGGCGAGATACGAAATTATCATAACGTGGAACTGTAACGTCGGTACAAGCCAATTGGCGAGAAAATTCACCATACATTATTTGTAAATATACAGGTAAACCAAAACACCTTTAGTGAATAAAATATAACAACGTATATAAAGTACAAATTCAAAATGAAAAAAGGTTAAAGAACCAGCAAACAGCTGTTTCGGCACTCTAAAATACAAATGCCATCATCAGTGCAATTAAAAACGAAGACAGGTTCAACCCGACTAAAACACAGTCGAGGCGAACATTGGAATGAGAGACGAATAGACAACTCGTCTCTCATTCCAATGTTCGCCTCGACTGTGTTTTAGTCGGGTTGAACCTGTCTTCGTTTTTAATTGCACTGATGATGGCATTTGTATTTTAGAGTGCCGAAACAGCTGTTTGCTGGTTTTTTAACCTTTTTTCATTTTAAATTTGTACTTTATATACGTTGTTATATTTTATTCACTATGCAGTACAAAGTTTTCGACTACTTTTTATGCAAAACACCTTTAATTTTTCTATTACGGGCGAAGCCGTGCGGGTGCCACTAGTCTAAAATAAAATGTTAGTTAGGATTTCTCCACCGTGGTGTCTATTACAACTACAATAGTAAGGTACAAATAAAAGGTTTTACAAGTGTCCTTTCAGAGTTAGCAGAGCGTGTAGACGGGAAAGATAAAGCAACGCCTCTCTCCTCGGGAGATCAGAGGGGACACGAAGAAGGAATTCCTCGACCTGGGCCTTTTGGAGGTAGCTTTTTCTCAGGCAGTTTTCTACGTGCAAGTCCGTCGTGGGCGTTTTACCAAAACGTGATATTACGTGCAAATACGTGAGTCAGTTAAAAAACAAACTTCAGAAAGAATTTTTGCAAACTTTTCATATAAATATTTGATTGTCTTTTTAGTTTATACTTTTATTTATTTTTTCTATAATCTTCAGCTTTTGTTATTTGTAGTAAATCATTCTAAAATGTTTATTTAATGTTTGTTACTTTCTAAATTGATGAACAATTTTAATCGCTGAATGACATTGCTATCAAGATCACAATGGAAAAAGCAAATCCTTATGTACTTCTGATTCTGCAAGTCTGCCAACACTGCACTGCATAAGAGGAGGAGTGTTATTACTACTAAATAAAAGATTGTATTCGATTTAGTCCACTAATATAACTGTTGTCGCACATTTAACGCCTAACTTCCCTCTCCTTTTTTGACTAGTAGGTTGATAGCATTGATTGACTTAGTTTGAGAGTATTAGAGTGAAACTTTCTCCTTTGTTTCAGACATAATACTTATTGCCTTTATATGTCAGTCTATGCCTAGTCTTACCTTTTATACCATTTTGCTTTTATTATCAACAATTTGTTTTATTTTTATCAATTTTAATCTAATTTTAACCAGACGATAATGAAACAATGTAGAAATAGAAGTGCTTAATTACTTTCATTTACTTTTGGCTTGTTTTTGTTAAAAAGAATTTTTGTTATTTCAATTTCAGTTTTTGTAGCATACTATACAGAGACTTAAGTATTTAACTCGGGTTCTTTTCTACGTCAATTTATATTACCTAGTCTTAGCAAGGTGAAATTGTTTATAAAACAAAATTTTTAAACAAAGAGGTAAAAGTGATTGATAAATATTAATTGCATGAATTACAGTACCAAAAGAAAAACATATAAATATTTTAATCAGTTTTATTTTGTACAGAAAGAAGCATCATCAACTCTTTAAATTAGATTTAAAACCTATTAAAATTGAACTATTAGATTTGTAATTGTTATATAAGAATGTATAGACACATGGACTTAAGCTGAAAATAAGGAGGGGGGGTGTTAATTATAATAAAAAAAAGAATTTTACAAGCGCTAAAACTGAACTCAGTGTTAAATTGATTTATCACAACATCACAATATAAGATGGCTGATAAATCAATTTTTAAAAAATATCAACATTTTACAGGCCTTGTGTAGACATATATAACAAACGACAAGTTATAAAACTATTTAGTAAATAAAACTCAAGAGCAACATACCAGCCACTTATCTCTTGCATAAAGAACGGTTTCAAGCATTGACTCGTAAAACAAACAGTAGCCCATCCATTCAGAAATTATGATGTCAACTTTTTCCACACCGGGCAATTCAACTTCTTCAACTTTGCCTTTCACAATTGTTACAACTACAAAAAAAAAATAGAATAATTGGCAGTTAATGTAATTTAATGATACTTAATCTAATTCAATAATCAAAGCTCAAACAATAATTTAGGTGATTTCCAAATGCTTGAAGCAGAAACTATTAACTATTTTCTTTACGAATGCCCTACTAACACTTTCTAGTTTATGACAACAAAGTCACAAAGTACCACTTAAAAATGCTTTATTACTGGCTCAAAATGTCCTTTCATAAAGAAAATCTTATTTACTACTAAAGTTCAAAATTAGCAAAATTGAGGTTACAATAAAACCATGTAATTAATGCAAAAAACACATGCAATTAACATGTTGTAACTAATTGTATATTTATAAAGTGAAAATTTTCAACTGTTTTTCTAACCAGGTGTTAATGCTTTTATACAGCAATCTTGACAACTTGTTAGTTACAACTTGTTAAGGATCAACTACATCAACAAGAGGTTCGGCAACAGCAACTTAACTGATACCAAAAATATACTGAAACGTCTGAAACTCATTCTACTTTTTTTCTAAATATTTATCTCATAAAAATTGGTAATAAAACATAAACTTGCCATTGTCCAAATGATTATCTTTTACAATTTGCTCAGCATGTTCAACTATACTAGAACATTCAATCTAAAGACAAGAGAGATAAAATGAAAAACAACATTCATAAGTTGGTAATAAGCTACAATAGATATTAAAGTTATAAAATCCTCTCGGAGAATATCAATTTTAACTTACTTTCACATTTAAAAAAAATGGATTAAAATAATAAAATTCCAGCTTTAAAATAAGTATTTGAAAAAGTTATTGGTAAAAAGTGTGCAAGATCAATCTGCCTTTGATACATTAATGCTACATTTTAAGTATACCTAAATTCATTCTTGATCTCTAAGTTTGTTGTTGAAGATCTGTGATGCATCTATGACTATGTAATTGACAATGTTTTTTTTAGTGAAGAAGTTTTAAAACAAATCCCTCGGGAAATAAAAGGTTGGGTTTGATTATTTCAAAATTAGTTTAGGGAGGAATACCCTCAAGAGTCTCCCAAATTGCTCCAAGTGTTCATGCTTTTGAACTTAGCAACTTCTTAGTCCCTCAAAAGAATATTAAAGTAGCCCCTTCCCCTCCAAATAAAAATGGCTATGAAACTGGGGAAAAAAAATTTAAGTGGAAAGGGGGGGACACTTCTGAAAAGTGGAACTTGATGGGGGGAAAAACGGTGGTCATATTTGGGTTCAGGGGGTCATTTCACATAAGAATCAGCAAGAATGGTGTCAGAAGTATTTTTATGGGGGGGGGGGGGGTGAAAAATGAAAAAACATTACTCCCAAAAATTACCTCCCCAAAAACTTTCTTAAAATGATGTAAAACCATTCAATACAAATGTTATGGATCAAATAAAACATAAGATAGAAAATATAGTAATAGTAGTACACAATAAAGACACAAACAAAAAGAGGAGAATAAGCAAATTGGATTGCATCATAAAAGTGAAATAAGAATCCTTAAAAACACACATTATATTAGAATTTTTAAAAATTAGTTTTGTTATTTTTGAGATAGTATATAAAAATTAGGCAGCTACCCATCTTTTTGTAAAGTACAGTAGTAATCTCAAAAACCCAAGCCTCAAAAGTTTGATGTTCCGCTTAATCTGAGGTGCTTCATTTACATTTTAAGTTATACTTTTTAGTAGTTAAAAATTTGGTTTTCATTAAAATCTGAAAATAGAAATATTTTGCAGCTGTAAAACTTATTGACTATGTTCAGTAAATAATAAAAATACAATGAGAGGTTATGTTTGGTTGCTTTGCATACATAAATGTGTACGGATATTGAGAAAAAATTCGGTTAAAATTCCACAAAAAATTAATTAAAAGGAAATTTATGTTGAAGTTTGAGTGATAATTTTTTTCTTTTGTGAAAGCAATAGATCTTTTTCTTTTATGTAAGTAAGTAAAAAGTGCTCCTCCTTATGTTTTCCCGAGTTGTGTAAATTTTAATTGTGGAAAAATTTTCTAGGTGATCCGAGTTTTCAATAATCCGAGTTAATGAGGGCAAGCCCCTAATTACTTCGGATTTTTGAGACTCCACTGTATTATCACAGCCCACTTTGTTATAAAAGTACATAACAATCTACATATTCACTGTTTATGTACACAATTACAGTAAAAAACAAATCTCGAATCTGGAAGCCATGATAATCAAAAATTCAACAAAAAACGGCTAATTTATTAGTTTTACAGATAACACGTATTTAATTAAATACAAGTAAATACTTTTGTACAAGTCACTGCATCGTACCATTTCTTGCAAGAGTGTTTATTCCTAAACAAATATAAATTTTGAAAAAGAGGCCAACAATTTCTAATCCCTAAATCCTTGAACAAAGGGTTGGGGGAGCCAGAGGTCAATCTTGGCTGCATCAGAAAATAGTGTCAACTTTTCAAATTTTTTTTTGAGAAAAATACATTTTTTTCATTAAAAACATTTGAGTTTATAGTGTTAAATGAGTGAGAACATGAATTTTAAAATTAGGTCTCTTTGTAAAGTAAAAATTTACAACAGAGAAAAAATCTAAAATTTCCTTATGTCGTAAAACATACTTTTCATAGTAAGAATTAAAAATCATTAGTATGTATAAAAATGATTGGTTATCTTCGTCCTTGCATTGGAATCCAAAATTTGTTTTTAAAAAATGTTCCTAATACAATTTCAGAATCAAAAGAACGACTTGCAGCTGCCTCACTCAATCATGAAATCCCAAAACTTTTGACAGCCTGTAAAGACTAAACCATTTGAGATTCACCAAAAATACTTTTTATACTTTCTTAAATACACAAAAAAAAGTAACCATGTGAAGTTTCAATAAAATTTGAGACTGTGGGTGCTAAACCATTTTTTGATTGAGTTTTGCATTTTCTCTAAAATAAATTAAAGAAATAAAATATTATTAAAATGATGAATAAAATAAGCAGATGTAGCATGTAGTAAAAAACTAACCAACATAAAAAATAATTGAAATACTTGCAGGATACAAAAAAAAAAAAAAAAAATGAAATCTTAAACGAGGCATGCAACTTTCAAGGCATGCAACTTTCAGCACAGCATGTGTTTGACGTCGTTGACATGATTCCAAAATATACGTTTTTGGCAGATATCGAGGAGGATGAAGATTCGGGGGGGGGGGGGACATGGGGGGGGGGGGGGGGGGACATAAGAAATCAAGGCCCAAAAATTTTTAAAAATCGTGTTTTTTTTCCTGGTTTTTGTGGGGAAAAAAAGGGCCTGAAAGAGGCAAAAAAAGGAGGAAAAGTTTTAAAAGCCAACAGAAAAAGCCAGAATTCCGACAAAAGCCAGAAAAATTTCATCCCTGGTAGTGCCTTAAGATTTTCTAGTTTTCATTGAAAAAAAAAAAAATCCTGAATACAGAGGCTACTGATGCAAAATTAGATATAAATTTAAAGTGTCCACTACCACCCGACTCTCTTACCCAACCTAAAATGTCAACCACTAGGTTGGGTTGAGAGAGAGAATTAGGTTGGGGGAAAGAATTTGAATAAATAAAAAAGGTCAAGTGAAGAGAAACCCCACAGGGGAAAATTATTATAAGTGAAGAAAGGCTGTATTGAGAAAAACAGTTGAGACCAGAGCTCGAAATTAGCGGTCGTTAGTCGTATTTTGCAACTGTAAATTTCATTTTGACGACCGCGATTTGAAACGTAGTCGTCACTGTGACGCCTAGCTTTCCCCCCTACTAAGCTTTCACTTTCGGAAGATTTGTCTCCAAAAACATCTGCGTGCGTTGCGATCGCGGAAAATTTCCTGGAAGTATCGCTTTCAGTCGGAAAAGCTTGAACAATCCCCCCCCCCCCCCCACCTTCGCCCGCGAACTGTAGCAGCCAGTGTCATTGCAAGCACACCCCTCCATTCCTCCTCTTTCTGGAGTAATCTTTTCTCCCCTTTGTTCCCTTAGTGTTGTTTACCCCCGATCGCCCCACCCCTCCAAAACCGGACTCATATCAGGGTTGTTTGAGCAGATAGTCTGATCTTCTTCATGTTTCAAGTTCGACCCCCCGTCGTAACACGAACGCACGGCGAGCACGAGGATTCCTTTTTTTTTCCCACAGGATTTCGCTCATCTTTTTTTCTTTCTTTTTTTTTTAAATCATCGCTACCATCATTTTTTATTTGTTGAAAATATGAGTAAACGTAACTTAAAGTCATACTTTACGCCACTAAATACTAGCGGAAAAAAACGGCCAAGGATTGCCGATGAAGTCGAAATAGAAAAAAATAATGACGAAGTAGATGCAACTTCTAAATGTACACGGAAAAGGGTCAACGCTGCAACTTTCATCAAGTGGCAAAAGCAGTTTCCGTGGTTGGAAAGAAAGGGTGAAGACCTGATGGTATGTAAAGTCTGTAAAGATTTTGGAAAAAAAGAAGATACTGGATTCATCGATGGTTGTCCTACTGCAAGATTCGAAACAATAAGTAGTTTTCTTGTTGATTAGTGCAGGCGGTTCATTCGCTTTTTTTTATTTTTATTATTATTTTTAAAGATATTTATTAAATTGCGCTTAATTGTTTTTCAAAACACATCATAAATGCAATTTTCAATACTGAACACGTTCTTCTCGGAATAATAGTTCCGGTGTTTGATATTGCAATCCTTTTGCATCTTGCCGATATTATAATACTTTTTAAATATAGAAGTTATTTTAACATGTGCTACGATTAGGTTACCTTTTTTTCTTTTTTATTTTAATTTATAAGATATTATTTTTTCAATACATGCGGACAATGAACACGTGCTTTGCCGGAAGTTTATTTTCGCTTTTGACCTTTCAATCCTTTTGAATCTTGTAAATATATTAATATTATTTGGCAGTTGGACACATGCCACTTCAGATTAACTTGTTTTCTGCGTTTGTTTTTCTTTTTGATGAATAAATTTATTTTCGAAATCATTCCAACACTAAACTTTTACTTTGTGGAAAATTGCGTATCGTGTTCGAGATTGCAATCCTTTTGCATCTTGTCAATGTTTTAATACTTTTAAAATCTAGAAGTTATTTTTACTTATGCTACCTTTAGGTTAGCTTATTTCCTTTTAATTTTAATTTATAATATATTATTTTTTTCAAAACATGCGGACAATGAGCACGTGCTTTGTGAGAAATTTATTCTCGTTTTGGACCTTTCAATCCTTTTGCATCTTGTAAGTAAATATATTAATATTTTGACAATTAGTCACATTACACTCAGGTTAACTTATTTTCTGCGTTTGTTTTTCTTTTAAATGAATAAAAAATTTTCAAAATCATTCCAACACTAAACTTGTTTTTACTTAGTGGAAAATTGCGTATCGTGTTCGAGATTGCAATCCTTTTGCATCTTGTCAATGTTTTAATACTTTTAAAATCTAGAATTTGTTTTTACATATGCTACCTTTAGGTTAGCTTATTTTCTTTTTTATTTTAATTTATAGTATATTATTTTTTTCAAAACATGTGGACAATGAGCACGTGCTTTGCGGGAAGTGTATTCTCGCTTTTGACCTTTCAATCCTTTTGCATCTTGTAAATATATTAATATTCTTTGACAATTAGTCGCATGCCACTTCAGATTAACTTATTTTCTGCGTTTGTTTTTCTTTTTAATGAATAAATTTATTTTCGAAATCATTCCAACACTAAACTTGTACTTTGAGGAAAATTGCGTATCGTGTTC